>NC_088222.1:16907273-17042273 GCF_036934945.1 Oncorhynchus masou masou
AGAGGTAGCGAGAGAGAGAGAGGTAGAGAGAGAGAGAGAGAGGTAGCGAGGAGAGAGAGAGAGAGAGGTAGCGAGAGAGAGAGAGGTAGCGAGAGAGAGAGAGGTAGCGAGAGAGAGAGAGGTAGCGAGAGAGAGAGAGGTAGCGAGAGAGAGAGAGGTAGAGAGAGAGAGAGGTAGCGAGAGAGAGAGAGAGGTAGCGAGAGAGAGAGAGAGAGGTAGCGAGAGAGAGAGAGGTAGAGAGAGAGAGTGAGAGAGGTAGAGAGAGAGAGAGAGAGAGGTAGCGAGAGAGAGAGGTAGAGAGAGAGGTGGCGAGAGAGAGAGGAGAGAGAGGTAGCGAGAGAGAGAGAGGTAGCGAGAGAGAGAGAGAGAGAGAGAGAGGTAGCGAGAGAGAGAGGAGAGAGAGGAGAGAGAGAGAGGAGAGAGAGGAGCGAGAGAGAGGGAGAGAGCGAGAGAGAGAGAGAGAGGCGAGCGAGAGAGAGAGAGGTAGCGAGAGAGAGGTAGCGAGAGAGAGAGAGAGGAGGAGAGAGAGAGAGGTAGCGAGAGAGAGAGAGCGTAGCGAGAGAGAGAGGTAGCGAGAGAGAGAGAGAGGTAGCGAGAGAGAGAGAGAGGTAGCGAGAGAGAGAGAGAGAGGTAGCGAGAGAGAGGTAGCGAGAGAGAGAGAGAGAGAGGTAGCGAGAGAGAGAGAGAGAGGTAGCGAGAGAGAGAGGTAGCGAGAGAGAGAGAGAGGTAGCGAGAGAGAGAGAGGTAGCGAGAGAGAGAGAGAGGTAGCGAGAGAGAGAGAGAGAGAGAGGTAGAGAGAGAGAGAGGGTAGCGAGAGAGAGGTAGAGAGAGAGAGAGAGGTAGAGAGAGAGAGAGAGGTAGAGAGAGAGAGGTAGAGAGAGAGAGAGGTAGAGAGAGAGGTCGCGAGAGAGAGAGAGGTCGCGAGAGGGGGAGAGATTGAGGGAGTGAAAGAGATTCAGCAAAGCACCATCTTCTATCTCACCTTAAAGACATTACTGATGTAGTCTGTGTTGACACTTGTGTCTGTACTGTATACATGAATATATCTGTATTTCTGAATTGATATGCGTTTGTGTTAACCTTGGAGACGTTGCTGATGTAGTCCATCTGGGAGCAGTTGTCGTGCTTGTCCACCTGCTGACTGATGTTGAGGAGGAGAGAGGCGTACTCCTTGTCGCTCTTCACCCGTAGCGTCATGAAGCGCTTCACCGTCTCCAGCAGCTTCAGCTCCCAGTCCTGCAGCTTCAACAGCCCATCGTGGGAGTTCCCCAGGTCCCGTCCGAACCCCATCGTCCCTCTCCCCTTTTCCTCACGACACGCTATTTAGTCTCACACTTCACCGGGTCGGGAGGATGGATAGTCACCCTCAGTTCTGCATCTTTCCTGGAAGGAGGCAAATCATTGGAGGCTGCTGAGGGGACGACGGCTCATAATAATGTCTAGAACGGAGTAAATGGAATGGTATCAAACACCTGGAAACCATGTGTTTGATACCATTCCACTTTTTCCACTCCAGCCATTACCACGAGCCCATCCTTCCAATTTAAGCTTCCACCAACCTCCTGTGAGGCACATACAGAAACTATAATAAATGTGTAAAACATTTTGCACAAATTACAGCAAATTGATAGCACCTGTCCTGGTC
This sequence comes from Oncorhynchus masou masou, assembly GCF_036934945.1. Taxonomy (NCBI): domain Eukaryota; kingdom Metazoa; phylum Chordata; class Actinopteri; order Salmoniformes; family Salmonidae; genus Oncorhynchus; species Oncorhynchus masou. The sequence continues at coordinate 16,908,919 of NC_088222.1, forward strand.
GACAAAGGCAAACTGCTTGTTGAATGTTGGTTAGTCATTAGTTGCAGACAGGTGGAAGGTTTTCTATGAATTAGCCTAAATAAAAGGTACTCCTTTGGTTAGCCTAACCCTTTATAGACTGCAACAACCTTCTGATGCAAGAGGCAGAGTTTTCTGAAATAAAGACGCACAATAGAGGAAGGGGAGGGCGACCAGCTTAGTTTAGGAAGTGGGTGGGCCAACAGTGAAGCAGCCAAAACAAAATGGTAACAAATTCATGTAGGCTACCTAACCTCACCATCCCTCATCTCAGGTAACTATTTATAGGCCTACGACAGTAAGACATTGAAACAAAGTCAATAGAGACCAGAAACGGTAGCTACAGTACAACAACAGGAAGTAGGCTAGTCTAATGCGAGATAGGGACGTAAGCCTTCAGAGACGAGGCAGATTATAAAAAAGACAGACAATCACTCTACCTCTGCTACTACTAGACTGCCTATTTAATCTGGCTTTAAACCTCGGGGGAAAAGCTTATTATCTCCAAGTCAGATGCCTTCTGTTCTGCTCCAGTGTCTCACACAAAAGACTTTTAACGTGCTGATAAATAAAGTAGACTCCAAGAACATCTTCAAACTTGAACTACCAGTTTTGGAAGTTAAATAGTGGGGCAAACACCATTTGTCAAAGATGCACTAAGCGCCCCAGAGACTAGAAAAATGTGCCTTTCTATTGGGAATGTTATTGTGTATATCCCAGTCAGATCACACATGCCATCCCCACATGCCATCGCCTAATTGGAAGGGAACGTCTTCAAATAGTGTGCCTTGATCTAATATAGGAAAACTCTTAATAGAACCCCTTATGAGAATGGATTGGCTAGAATTCAGAGTAGTATAACCTAAACAAGAACAGCATATAACCTAATCTGAAACAGCCTTATTCTGCAAGTAGACAAACTTGTGTCAAATGGGTCATAGCATGAACACTAGGACAAGTACAACAGAGGCTCCTAAGCCAACACAAAACATCCTCCACAATCAGAAAACATTTTAGTTATGCATTCTCAAAATTATAACAGTACAGAAGATCATGTGAATTGTATTTAGGCTGTCTGTGCAAAATCAAGTGGTATACGTGTCAGTGACATGGCAGATGTGTTCACAGTCAAATATTAATTTATTAATTCACTGCAAAAGGAATTAAAAAGATGTCATTTTTACCACCCACGAGTCGCAGGCTATAAAAGAAGATGAGGGAAATGACTCCACTGTTTATAGCTAATGTCTCTGGTTTATTCCAAAACCAGTTCAAAGTTCAAAATGCAATTACAGAAGCTGGATCAGATGCAAATCTTTCACAGTTGAAAGAATAAACATAACCTCAAAAATGATAACAAACCCTATTAAACTGACACAGTAGGCTACTAAAAGTCTACTAGATAAACAGGGACAGTGCCATTTTAGAAGAACCTTTGTAACAATTGCAATGCAATTTTGTAAAACTTGATCACCTGTCCCTCACATACAGTGCCTTGCGAAAGTATTCGGCCCCCTTGAACTTTGCGACCTTTTGCCACATTTCAGGCTTCAAACATAAAGATATAAAACTATATTTTTTTGTGAAGAATCAACAACAAGTGGGACATAATCATGAATTGGAACGACATTTATTGGATATTTCGAACTTTTTTAAATCAAAAACTGAAAAATTGGGCGTGCAAAATGATTCAGCCCCCTTAAGTTAATACTTTGTAGCGCCACCTTTTGCTGCGATTACAGCTGTAAGTCGCTTGGGGTATGTCTCTATCAGTTTTGCACATCGAGAGACTGAATTTTTTTCCCATTCCTCCTTGCAAAACAGCTCGAGCTCAGTGAGGTTGGATGGAGAACATTTGTGAACAGCAGTTTTCAGTTCTTTCCACAGATTCTCGATTGGATTCAGGTGTGGACTTTGACTTGGCCATTCTAACACCTGGATATGTTTATTTTTGAACCATTCCATTGTAGATTTTGCTTTGTGTTTTGGATCATTGTCTTGTTGGAAGACAAATCTCCATCCCAGTCTCAGGTCTTTTGCAGACTCCATCAGGTTCTTCCAGAATGATCCTGTATTTGGCTCCATCCATCTTCCCATCAATTTTAACCATCTTCCCTGTCCCTGCTGAAGAAAAGCAGGCCCAAGCCATGATGCTGCCACCACCATGTTTGACAGTGGGGATGGTGTGTTCAGGGTTATGGGCTGTGTTGCTTTTACGCCAAACATAACGTTTTGCATTGTTGCCAAAAAGTTCAATTTTGGTTTCATCTGACCAGAGCACCTTCTTCCACATGTTTGGTGTGTCTCCCAGGTGGCTTGTGGCAAACTTTAAACGGCACTTTTGATGGATATCTTTAAGAAATGGCTTTCTTCTTGCCACTCTTCCATAAAGGCCAGATTTGTGCAATATACGACTGATTGTTGTCCTATGGACAGAGTCTCCCACCTCAGCTGTAGATCTCTGCAGTTCATCCAGAGTGATCATGGGCCTCTTGGCAGCATCTCTGATCAGTCTTCTCCTTGTATGAGCTGAAAGTTTAGAGGGACGGCCAAGTCTTGGTAGATTTGCAGTGGTCTGATACTCCTTCAATTTCAATATTATCGCTTGCACAGTGCTCCTTGGAATGTTTAAAGCTTGGGAAATCTTTTTGTATCCAAATCCGGCTTTATACTTCTTCACAACAGTATCTCGGACCTGCCTGGTGTTTTCCTTGTTCTTCATGATGCTCTCTGCGCTTTTAACGGACCTCTGAGACTATCACAGTGCAGGTGCATTTATACGGAGACTTGATTAGACACAGGTGGATTGTATTTATCATCATTAGTCATTTAGGTCAACATTGGATCATTCAGAGATCCTCACTGAACTTCTGGAGAGAGTTTGCTGCACTGAAAGTAAAGGGGCTGAATAATTTTGCACGCCCAATTTTTCAGTTTTTGATTTGTTAAAAATGTTTGAAATATCCAATAAATGTCGTTCCACTTAATGATTGTGTCCCACTTGTTGTTGATTCTTCACAAAAAAATACAGTTTTATATCTTTATGTTTGAAGCCTGAAATGTGGCAAAAGGTCGCAAAGTTCAAGGGGGCCGAATACTTTCGCAAGGCACTGTAACTGTGAACACTTACATTCCCTTTAATGGTGGCTTTGAACACTTACTTGTAGCCAAAAAGAACACCATACAGAGCGTTTTCTAGAACACCCACTTTAAGTCAGATAAGATAGAAGGATCATCTTCAGGAGCACACCAGGCTAGTGTTGAAGTGATCAGTGACCTACATAACTGCCTCCAACAAGCATCATGAGAAGAAGGCTGAAAGGAAACCACAACGTGATTATAATCAGAAAGACGTAGGCCTATTCAAGTCATGAGACACACCGAGTAGCCTACAATATGGAAATGCTTTACCTATTCTCAAACATCTTAGGCTAGGCCTATAAGACAAAATTAAAAACTGGATAGTGGGTCATTGCACTTCTAAAAGCACAAGAAAGAAGATTTTGACACGGACCATCTCAGATTGTTCAGAAACCGTTTCTGTAGTTAGAAACAGATTAGCATTACTGCAACATTATTTTGTTGAAATATAATATGTTCTCTGAGAAATTAAGCAAATTGATTGCACCCATTTGGCCATTGTAATTTATAGGATTCATATAATATTCAAGAATTGTAGTACCGAACATCTGATTTGAACTAAACTTTTTTCTAACAATGAGTAAGACATGAGGAGTCCAAAGAAGTGGTCAAAAGCCATCCACTGACCCCCCACACCAATAATGAGTATATATTCTCAGTTCTTTATGTTAGACAATTAGTATGGCGCTGCAGTTTGGAGTATTGTCTCTTCATCCTATATAATGTATTCTCAGTGTATTTGGTGATGATTTTTTTTTATTATTGTTCAGAGAAATTAGTCATTGAAGTTGTTGGGTTTCAAATTAGCTTAATTTCTAAGAGATCATTTCAGCAAAATAAAGTTGCAGGAATGTTCATCTTATCTGTTTCTAACTACAGAAATGATTTCAGAACAATCTGAGATGGTGGTTGTCACAGCTTGCTGAAATGACATGGAACAACCCTGGTTGTTTTGTTTTTTCATGTGAATTTTTGCAAGCTGTAGATCTAACTGTGAGCAGCCAGGTTTACCTCAAAAAACTAAAGACAGAAAATAAATGTCAGTAACTGACAGATATGGAGACAAAATGTCATGAGTGGGTCACACTTCATATATGAAAACTATAGGCTATGGGACGGCAGCGAGCTAAGTGCACAGACACAATGCATACAACACTAAATACTTCCACCAAGCTAACCACTGTAGCTAGTATTGACATTATAATTAAAATCACAATGGATTAGTTTCCATAAAACAGATGCCTGTGTTAGCTGCCAAGTTAGTGCCGTGTCCTTAGCTAGCTATGTTGTGCAAGCTTGCGAATATGCTAATGTTAACTAGCTAGCTAAACATTTGGCTATTGGCTGGCACTGGCAGTATGGGATTATGGAGAGTGAATTAAATTGTCTCTTCATCATCTTGTTAGGTAGTTATCTAGCTGTGACCATCTGGCTAGTATCAATAAGTGTTTACTACAAAATAGCAACATTAGCGCAGCTAGCTAACATTGGAATCTAGACCACAATTAGGGGATCTGCCAGGAGCCAATTTTTTCTTGAGAGGATGGTCAGGGGGGGGGGGGGTGGAACATAATTACAAATAATTTGTAGACTGCAAATTGGCCGCAAGATGCCCAAAAATATCATATTTGACCCAAACAATAAATTTCAAACCTGGCTTACATTTGTATATGATCACGTGTCTCTCTATTATGTGTGGGAATTTCCAAAATTAGAATAATTTGGAGTTACTTTCCTGGTGTTTTCACAGTCATGTCCAACAATTATAATAGTAAAGACATCAAAACTATGAAATAACTACATATGGAATCATGTAGAAAGCAAAAAAAATAAAAGTGTTAAGCAAATCAAAATATATTTTAAATTCCTCAATGTAGCCACCCTTTGCCTTGATGACGGCTTTGCACACTCGTGGCATTCTCTCAACCAGCTTCATGAGGAATGCTTTTCCGACAGTCTTGAAGGAGTTCCCACATGTGCTGAGCACTTGTTGGCTGCTTTTCCTTCCCTCTGTGGTCCTCATCCCAACTCATCCCAAACCATCTCAATTGGGTTAAGGTCAGGTAATTTTGGAGGCCAGGTCATCTGATGCAGCACTCCATCACTCTCCTTGGTCAAATAGCCCTTACACAGCCTGGAGGTATGTTGGGTCATTGTCCTGTTGAAAAACAAACCAGATGGGATGGCGTATCGCTGCAGAATGCTGTGGTAGCCACGCTGGTTACGTGTGCCTCAAATTCTAAATAAATCACTGACAGTGTCACCAGAAAAGCACCTCCACAACATCACACCTCTATGCTTCACGGTGGGAACCACACATGCAGAGATCATCCGTTCACCTACCTTGTGTTTCACAAAGACATCTCAAATTTGGACTCATCAAACCAAAGGACAGATTTCTACCGGTCTAATGTCCATTGCTCGTGTTTCTTGGACCAAGCAAGTCTCTTCTTACTTTGGTGTCCTTTAGTAGTGGTTTCTTTGCAGCAATTTGATCTATGAAGGCCTGATTCACACAGTCTCCTCTGAACAGTTGATGTTGAGATGTGTCTGTTACTTGAACTCTGTGAAGCATTTATTTGGGCTGAAATTTCTGAGACTGGTAACTCTAATGAACTTATCCTCTGCAGCAGAGGTAACTTTGGGTCTTCCTTTCCTGTGGCGGTACTCATGAGAGCCAGTTTCATCACAGCGCTTGATGGTTTTTGTGACTGCACTTGAAGAAACTTTAAAAGTTATTGAACATTTCCGGATTGACTGACCTTCATGTCTTAAAGTAATGGACTGTCATTTCTCTTTGCTTATTTGAGCTATTCTTGCCATAATATGGACTTGGTATTTTACCAAATAGGGCTACCTTCTGTATACCAGCCCTACCTTGTCACTAAACAACTGACTGGCTCAAACGCATTAAGAAGAAAAAAATTCCACAAATTAACTTTGGGGCGGCAGGTAGCATAGTGGTTAGTGCGTTGGGCCAGTAACCGTAAGGTTGCTGGATCAAATCCCTGAGTCAAGGTAATAGAAGGTCGTTCTGCACCTGAACAAGGCAGTTAACTTGAGAGAATACCAAGAGTGTGCAAAACTGTCATCAAGGCAAAGGGTGGCAACTTTGAATAATCTCAAATATTTGTTTAACACTTTTTTGGTTACTACATAATTCCATGTGTTATTTCATAGTTTTGATGTCTTCACTATTATTCTATAACGTAGAAAATAGTAAAAAATAAAGAAAAACCCTTGTATGAGTAGGTGTCTCCAAACCTTTGACTGGTACTATACCTTGGGGAGAACAAGTATTTGACACACTGACGATTTTGCAGGTTTTCCTACTTACAAAGCATGTAGAGGTCTGTAAATTTTATCATAGGTACACTTCAACTGTGAGAGACGGAGTCTAAAACAAAAATCCAGAAAATCACATTGTATGATTTTTAAGTAATTAATTTGCATTTTATTGCATGACATACAGTGGGGCAAAAAAGTATTTAGTCAGCCACCAATTGTGCAAGTTCTCCCACTTAAAAAGATGAGAGAGGCCTGTAATTTTCATCATAGGTACACTTCAACTATGACAGACAAAATGAGAGAAAAAAAATCAAGAAAATCACATTGTAGGATTTTTAATGAATTTATTTGCAAATTATGGTGGAAAATAAGTATTTGGTCACCTACAAACAAGCACGATTTCTGGCTCTCACAGATCTGTAACTTCTTCTTTACGAGGCTCCTCTGTGCTCCACCCATTACCTGTATTAATGGCAGGCCTCTCATCTTTTTAAGTGGGAGAACTTTCACAATTGGTGGCTGACTAAATACTTTTTTTGCCCCTCTAAGTATTTGATACATCAGAAAATCAGAACTTAATATTTAGTACAGAAACCTTTGTTTACAATTACAGAGATCAAATGTTTCCTGTAGTTCTTGACCAGGTTTGGACACAGTGCAGCAGGGATTTTGGCCCACTCCTCCATACAGAGCTTCTCCAGATCCTTCAGGTTTTGGGGCTGTCACTGGGCAATACGGACTTTCAGCTCCCTCCAAAGATTTTCGATTGGGTTCAGGTCTGGAGACTGGCTGGTCCACTCCAGGACCTTGATATGCTTCTAACGGAGCAACTCCTTAGTTGCCCTGGCTGTGTGTTTCGGGTCATTGTCATGCTGGAAGACCCAGCCACAACCCATCTTCAATGCTCTTACTGAGGGATGGAGGTTGTTGGCCAAGATCTCACGATACATGGCCCTATCCATCCTCCCCTCAATACAGTGCAGTCATCCTGTCCCCTTTGCAAAAAAGCATCCCCAAAGAATGATGTTTCCACCTCCATGCTTCACGGTTGGGATGGTGTTCTTGGGGTTGTACTCATCCTTCTTCTTCCTCCAAACACAGCGAGTGGAGTTGAGACCAAAAAGCTCTATATTTTGTCTCATCAGACCACATGATCTTCTCCCATTCCTCCTCTGGATCATCCAGATGGTCATTGGCAAACTTCAGACGGGCCTGGACATGCGCTGGCTTGAGCAGGAGGACCTTAATCCATGACGGCAGGATCTTAATCCATGACGGCATAGTGTGTTACTAATGGTTTTCTTTGAGACTGTGGTCCCAGCTCTCTTCAGGTCATTGACCAGGTCCTGCCGTGTAGTTCTGGGCTGATTCTTCACCTTCCTCATGATCATTGATGCCCCACGAGGTGAGATCTTGCATGGAGCCCCATGCAGGTTGGAGTATGTTTGATTGAGTGTGTGGACAGGTGTCATCTATACAGGTAACGAGTTCAAACAGGTGCAGTTAATACTGGTAATGAGTGGAGAACAGGAGGGCTTCTTAAAGAAGAACTAACAGGTCTGTGAGAGACTGTATTCTTACTGGTGATCAAATACTTATGTCATGCAATAAAATGCAAATGAATTACTTACTAAATCATACAATGTGATTTTCTGGAATGCTGTTTTAGATTCCATCTCTCACAGTTGAAATGTACCTATGATAAAAATTACAGACCTCTACATGCTTTGTAAGTAGGAAAACCTGCAAAATCGGCAGTGTATCAAATACTTGTTCTCCCCACTGTATATATTGGTGGGAGGGGGGGGGGGGGGATAAAACCCCCTGCGGCCCAGTTGGTGTGTCTGAGCTATGAAAGCCTTCACCTTTTTTTATTTGACCTTTAACTAGGCAAGTCAGTTAAGAACACGTTCTTATTTACAATGATGACCTACCAAAAGGCCTCCTGTGGGGACAGGGGCTGGAATTAAAAATACAAATAAAAAATTACAATTATAGGACAAAAACACATCACAACACTACATAAAGAGAGACCTAAGACAACATTGCATGGCAGCAACTTTTCCCTGACACAAAATGGTTGAAGGGATGGTGGACCTTCAAACATTTCACATGGAAGGGGTTCCTCCACTATCAGGTAGGTACGGATCAATACTTAACCTATAAGGCCTAGAAAGACAACATTGAAAAGTAAGGCTTGCATAACATAGTGAGTCACCCACAATAAAGAAATAGCCTCTGACTGGCCGCCTAATGAAAGTGCAAGAAGAGAGAGTTATTTTTTATCAGACTTGTTGTGTCATGAATCTGATCACTTTTGACCAGTGTTTTCTAAAAGTACATATAGTAGTTAGTCAAATAGAAAAAGTAGCCAGCCTCCCTCAGGGCCCAAATTGTTTGCAGAAGAAGCTACATTTTGGTGGCCTCTGGTACATTCTAATGCCTTGATTTCATCTGAAATACACAGCTAAATGATTTAATATTTTGTCAAGTTTACCTCCTAGATTAGAAAAAATGTGTTGTGATATTGTGTAGAAAGACATGACTTTACAATTTTAATTACTGAAAATGTATATATTCAGTTTATTTTTGTTTTGGATACTGTCTAGGTCTATACGATCAGGACGACTTTCTAAATAAGAGAACATTAAACCTATCTTCTCTTGAGATTAAAGTTTGATTTACAGTTTCACTGCAAGATATGAATTACCACAATGATGTTTGTTATTAAAATTACGTATTTTATTAAAAGCTGAAAAATTAAGTTAATATTAAATCAAAACCATACATTTTATTTTTTCCTGGTTTCCGTTTCCTCAGTTTTTCGCTCCAGAAAAACCCCAACACTTTTTTAATAGAAAAGCAAAATTGGATGTTCTAAGTCCACAACAATGCTTAAACCACATCAGGAGACCCCTTGAGGTCTGGGAAAAATCAGATCAATTTTGATTTTGGGATGTAAATTACCCTTAATTTAAGTGTGCAACTAGCAAGAAGCTGTTGTTTAGCAGTGTTTTGATGGTAGAGTTTGCAAAACAAATACCCACTGGATTGATGAAAATAATCATGATATCATTCTGCCAGGTAAGCTTAGGCTACTTTGTATCAACATTTAATTGAGAAGGTTTTTGGGAAAGCCTTTCCATCTACCAGAAGACCATTTTCATTAGCATCATCGCTAATGGCTACACAAAGTGGTAGACATGTGCCCTACGCACACACACTCTTGTTGCTTCTTCAGAAAGTTGCAGGAAATATAAATCCCTGAGGCACTCTGTTCATGTCTTATGATAAATTCATATCCAATCATTTTAATTTACCACAGGTGGACTCCACAATCAAGTTGTAGAAACATCTCAAGGATGATCAATGGAAACAGGACGCACCTGAGCTCAATTTCGAGTCTCAAAGCAAAGGGTCTGAATACTTATGTAAATAAGGTATTTGTTTACAATTTTTTATAAGTATTCAAACATTTCAAAAAACTTGTTTTCGCTTTGTCATTATGGGGTATTGTGTGTAGATTGTTGTGAACTTTTTATTTTATTTAATCCATTTTATTATAAGGCTGTAATGTAACAAAATGTGAAAGTCAAGGGGTCTGAATACTTTCCTAAGGCACTCTTATATAATGACAGAATGCTCATGTCTCTGCCCTATTAATAGGAGTCAATGTCCCAAAGGCGGGAAGGTAGGTGACATGCTCAGGTCCAAAATAAGTCCATAGAAACAAATTTGGCAGACATAGGACAAATTTTGGAAAGAGTGAAACGTCTCGCTTTGCCTCTCTGCTGCACCTCCCTGTAAATCACTTGCTTTGTGACTTACAGGCACCTATCCTATCAATAGATCGCTAAAACCTAAAACATTCATATCGTTCACTCTAGCGGGAGAGGGCTCGACGGACTAGCGAATCGAAACTTTTACATCAAAAGTTGCCTAGTTAAAGTTGCAATATGCAGAAACCGCTCCTTCATTTTCAGGTTGTTCAAATTCTAATAGTTTGCGACAAAAACGAGCAATGTATAATGTAGAGCGGCATTGTACTATCTTAAATATCTTTTCAATAAACAAAAAGTGTTTTCACCTTGTGTACAAAACCAAAAGTAAAAGATGCAAAGACTAAACTAAAGAATGGGGAAGCATAGAAATAGAGCATATAGAATAGATCCACCAATAATTTTAGACTTGCTTTCAACGAGAAAATTTAATATGAAATGGAAAATGTATCTGGCTGAAAATTAGAGATGTAACCGGCTGATTAGCCGACAGACGGCGCTAATGGAAAACTCTGCTTTGACCTGACAGTGTCTCGTGACACAACAACCAACCTTGGGTACAATAAAGACATTCAGCCAGTAGCCTACATTTAATAAGCCCACAGCTGTGGAAAACTTGTCAAACAACAAGTCAATGACTTGAAGATGAACAGCGATCTCAATTTCAGTAAATTGGTGGCCACAATGCCATTCTTCACATTTATTTTTTTATACCTTTATTTTACTAGGCAAGTCAGTTAAGAACAAATTCTTATTTTCAATGACGGACTAGGAACAGTGGGATAACTGCCTGTTCAGGGTCAGAACGACAGATTTGTACCGTGTCAGCACCGGGGTTTGAACTTGCAACCTTTCGGTTACTAGTCCAACGCTCTAACCACTAGGCTACCCTGCCACCCCACATCTGGGTCTCCTTCTCTAACATGTACCACAAATTGTGAGTCAAACCGTGTAGTTGAAGTTGTACACAGGAGTATGACAGTGAAATGTCTTAATGTGATGTTGTTATAATCCTCTTTCTCACCAGCAATAACACAATTAGGGTGGGTGGGTGATGGGCTGGCGGAGGGTACCATCAGTGGGAGCTAAACTCAACAAGGATTTGCTGCGTGCTACAGAACAGCGGTGGTGGTACTACTGCTTGAATACCCCATCTGAGTGAGCAGTCTAGCAAAGGAATGTCCTCATTCGGTTCACTGCTGTGGCATGAAAAGGTCATGGAACACAAGGCTGACAGACATAAACAGTGTCCTGATTATTTTCTAGACTTTATTTCATATCTAGCGTATGTTTGTAGCTTAATGTAGGTAGTAAGTGTATGCAAACACTGTTAGGCTACGCTATTTCTTAGCAAAATGCAATCTGTTAGCTATGATGGGAGAGAGAATATTGGACACAGCTGGCTAAGTGTGACAAGGGGTTTTGTAAAGTCCAGTTGGCTGGCTGTGAGAAGGTTTTCTGTAGCTGCATCCGTTTCATCCGCCCATTTCGTGGCAATCCATGATACAGTACTTTACAGCACAGCAACTGTTCCTCAATAACACTGGCTATAATGTCAACAAGTTGTCATAGATGTCAAAACCATTGATGGAATACAATAACAATGTATTTCACCTTTATTTAACCAGGTAGGCAAGTTGAGAACAAGTTCTCATTTACAATTGCGACCTGGCCAAGATAAAGCAAAGCAGTTCGACACATACAACGACACATAGTTACACACAACAATCACAATGAACTGTTTGCAAACTGACAACATAATTTGCACTTTCACCTAAAATGGCCATTGAATACATGCCTACATGTTTCCCATCCTGAGGAAAGTTGTTGTGCATCAAAGGCATTATAACAGAACATGCGCCAAAGCTCCTAATGTGGATGTGCCTCTTCTGACCAAACACGGTCCAGTAGCTAGCTAGCATGAGTAGGCTAAGCATCTAAATATCTGAACATAGTTAGCTTGACAATGTGAATCAGATTAACTAGCAAACTATTTTAGCATTAGCAGTTAGCTTGCTAGCTAGCTAACGCTACCCACATTTAGGGTGAAAACTGTTAACTATGTGACAACAAAAGTTTAATAAATAGGGTCTGCTTTATTATAAAATGTTCCTATAACAATATCATGGGAAAATTAAAGGGAGGGCGGTGTTTGTATTAGCTATTACCTTGCTGGCTAAACCGCTAGGTAAAGTTAGCTATTCCTGCTAATTTCGGTTGTCAGGACATTTTTTTTCTCCAGGAAAAAAATCCTTAACCATTGCTCGAAAGTGTTTGTTCTCTAGCAAATATATATCAAATCTATAGGATCCCATTCAAATAGACAGTTGATACAATCAATGACAGACTGCACTCACTTTATTATGATAGTTTCTTTTCTCCTGTTATTTCTCCTTGTCTCCTGATTTCTTGGTATTCCTCTTTTCTTTTGCTCGGCTGCCGGAGCTGGGATTCGGGAGGGGTTTCCGCTCTGGCTCTGTACGGGTCTGGTCTACCATAGGGCTATGACGTGTGTGTGTGTGTGTGTAAAATACGGTGTGTTCTAGAACGAGATAGAAATGGTTAAATTGCACAGCTCTGCTCCTGACATACATACATGCAAGCCCCAACGTCATTCACATCACACACTCACAAATCTTACAGCTTCACTGCGCTCCATATATGCCCCTCTCTCCTTCCTACTCCTATGACGACTTGTGTTTTTTTGGGGTAAGAAAACACATTACTAGCTATTCATTAGCTCTTCAATAGGCTACAGTCCCCTCGAATTTATGACTAAATTGTATGGCGGCATTTGTACAGGTAGCCTTGTGGTTAAGGGCGGTGGGCCAGTAACCGAAAAGTCGCTGGTTCGAATTCCTGAGCTGACTAGGTAAAAAATCTGTCGATGTGTCTATGAGCAAGAAACTTAACCCTACTTGCTCCTGTAAATCGCTCTGGATAAGAGAGTCTGCCAAATGACTAAAATGTACAGTTGGGAGGCCTACTGTACGCTTAATTGGAGCCAATTTCCTCCTACAACAGGACAATGACCCATAGCATAGCTCCAAACTATGCATGAACTATTTAGGGAAGAAGCAGTCAGCTGGTATTCTGTCTATAATGGAGTGGCAGCACAGCCACCAGATCTCAACCCTATCGCGCTGTTGTGGGAGCCACTTGACTGTATGGTACGTAAGAAGTGCCCATCAAGCCAATCCAATTTGTGGGAGGTGCTTCAGGAAGCATGGGGTGAAATCTTTTCAGATTACCTCAACAAATTGATAACTAGAATGCCATAGGTCTGTAAGGCTGTAATTACTGAAAATGGAGGATTCTTTGACGAAAGGACACAATTATTCAATAAAAAAAACATTATTTATAAACTTGTCAACGTCTTGACTATATTTCCTATTTTGTAACTTTTTTTCATGTATGTTTTCATGGAAAACAAAGACATTTCTAAGTGATCCCAAACTTTTGAACGGTAGTTTATATATATTTGTTACATTTTTTATTTTTCTAAATCTAATCTCAACTTTGAACAACCATTTCTTATGTTGAGCAGAGCATCCACCAAAGCATTTACCAACTCATATTGTTGTGTGGTATTAATCCTTTCCATGTTTTCTGGCAAGGTGATCGTCAGAGCCTGTGACAGTGACAGACAGCAAGGCCCAGAGGTGAGAAGTTTTGAAAATAATACTTCATGAGTCTGTCTTTATGTTACACCACCCCAGGTCTATTTGCTCTTAATATCAGATATTATTCAAACAATTTGGGTTGTGCAGTTTAACTTCCGTCACTCTCCTCGCCCCAAACCAGGGACCCTCTGCACACATAGACAACAACCACCCTCGAAGCATCGTTACCAACGCTCCACAAAAACAACAGACCTTGCAGAGCAAGGGAAGCAACTACTTTAAGGTCTCAGAGCGAGTAACATCACTAATTGAAACGTGCACCACACTAACAAACATGTGGTGTCAACAGTATAAACAAACACTGTTCGTTCACAGTTTAGATTTCTGTGTACTCCTTTTAGAAATGCTCATTTGTAGCCTATTCACATGCATACTTTACCTATTTAACTAGGTAAGTCAGTTTAGAACAAGTTCTTCTTTCAATGACAGCCTAGGAACAGTGGGTTAACTGCCTTGTTCAGGGGCAGAATGACAGATTTTTACTCGGGGGGTTCGAACTTACAACCTTTCAGTTACTATTCCAAAGCACTAACCACTAGGCTACCTGCCGCCCCATGAATGTACACAATGTGAAGAAACCCTATTTATTAAACTAAAAACATTCTAAAGCAAGTCATGTAAAACATTGTTGGAACAATGTTGTTATGTAGTGGGAGGCTTCTGCTGCTCTGCTATAAAACGGCACCTGCTGCTATAGCCTGACCAGCCGCTAGTGGTCACTATTTACCCCAAAAAACAGGTCAACCTCTAGCCACTGTTCAGGCTATTTGATGCTTTCACGACAACTAGGAAACCTGGGAAAAAACGAGGTCAAATCATGACGTAAGTGATCTTCATGTTGGAAAGTTGGAGCTCTAGAAAGATCCCCGAGTTTCCGACTTGGAATCTGAGTTGGATGACCGTTCAAAACAACGTTTCCTAATCAAAGCTCGTTTTTTTTCAAGTTCTCAGTTGTCTGGGAACTGGAAACTCGGAAATCTCCGACTTCCCAGTTCCCAGTTGTATTGAACGCGGCAACTGCTGCTACTGATCCACTAACGGAACATGATTAATGTATTACACAATCTGTTGAAAACTCTGTGACTACACTGCCTGTTGCTATTTTCCGTGTTGTTTCTCATAGAGATCCTGGTGAAAAACAACAGGGAGAAATACACAATCACAACAGTCACTAGTGGTCACTATTTACCTGTATTATCAAACACGTTATGGAGAATGCGGCTCACAGTCACAGACTGAAAGAATGTCTAATATTGTAAAATTATATGAAAACAGCCTCACCTGGAGGATGCATCATTTATTGCAGCTTGAAAAAACACCAGTGGTGCTCCAACCAGGAAACAAAGGTATCCATTCCCATTGGTAGAGATCTGATCTCTGATAAGTTATGTCTATTAGGAAGTAATGAAGTTTCTTTGTTTGGAGATAAACAGCTTCTATCAGTCTCTTGTTCCCAGCTTTGATGCACCTGTACTGTCTCCACCTTCTAGATGATAGCGGGGTGAACAGGCAGTGCCGAAGAGGACAACACATTTATTCAGCCCCCGGAGGTTGAAGAGGCACTGTTGCGCCTTCTTCACCACACCGTCTGTGTGAAGAGACCATTTTAGGTCATCAGTGATGTGCACGCAGAGGAACTTGAGGAAAATATATTCTCTTTGCTGCAGCATTTATCCATTCACTTACAGCCTAAAGTGTTTTATCTAGCCAGCACGTCGTACCATACATAACAAAGCTTGTGTAATGTCAATCATATTTCCTCGACCTAATGCACTTCTAACTACAGAAATTATGCTGTAGCAACACAGGCCGCCAAATTCTAATCTTTTGCCCAATGATTGGTCTTTTGACTATTCAGATCAGATCTTTTGCCCATAATTGGGCAAAATATCAGAATTGAGCTGCCTGTGTAAACACAGCCTTAGTGCAGTAGCCCTGAGCCCCTGACACAAGACATGCTCATCACCAGCAGATGAACACAATAAGTCCAGTTCTGCCCAGTGACAGGTAAAAAAACACCTGAAACTTTTTAATTACCTGGGCAGAATGATTTACATCATCACTGTAAATCAAACATTTCCAGTTTGTAAAGGTCGACCATGGAAGTGCATTTGACATGCTCTCACTGGTCACTGCAAATTTCAATTACCTTGAGTCCATTCTATAGGGTTGTGTTGGTCTGGATCTCTCTCCATTTCAGTCAAATTTCCTATCTAATGATTTCTTTCTTTAGTATTTATGTCTACATTTGCATCTACAGTGCCATTCACTTTCTTTTCAAAGATAGAGATTACCATCCCACTGTGCACACACTGGTTGAAACAATGTTGTTTCCACGTCAGAACCAATGTGGAATATACATTGAATTGACTTCTGTGCCCAGTGGGATTTTATTTTGTGAGGTAAGGGTAGAAGGAATTCTTGCTTCAACAATAGGGTGTGATGCAATTGTGAGTAATGACAAAGCAGTTTAGGGAAACAACATTGCTATAGAAAGACTGAAAAGTTAGTATTTGTAGAGGTGTGTCACTTATAACAGTTCACATTGAGTTCAGGGTCAAATTGTATAAGTACATACACCCTTATGTTATACTAGGTGAATTGTGTTTCCCTAGTAGTGAGGACTTGTGAAGACCAGAATCAACATCCTCTGTATAAGCAAAACAGTTGCTTTGTGAGAAGGTGTTAAAGTTCAGTTGGCCGTTATGTAAGTGACTGCTGAAAAGTAGCGGTGGCCTGGCTTTGGCCCCAAGTGAGAGCAGGTCTACTGAGGCCATGACCCAGTGAAACACGGGTGCCGGCCCGCATAGATGGGAAAACGCTGGGGGTAAATGCTGTATGGAAATGCTCCATTATCACAGGACCTTAAGACCTTTGAGGATTTCCAAATGACACACCCAATGTTCGAGAACCCTTTTCCATATTTAATAGTGCTAAAGTGAATGACTATTAATTAGAAGACTATAAGGAAGTAAACAACATCATTTGACCTGTGTTAGTGTCACACAAAGGTGTCCAGCGCATATGGACTAAACCCTGTTATCGAATTAATGTCCAAATAAAGCTGTATAGATACACACAAAGGTTCTCTCTTTCTTCTGGACAGGATCCAAATGTACGTACACACACAATAATAAAAAATGTTCTCATTTTTATTTCTTTTTTATTTCACCTTTATTTAACCAGGTAAGCTAGTTGAGAACAAGTTCTCATTTGCAACTGCGACCTGGCCAAGATATAGCAAAGCAGTGTGACACAGACAACACAGAGTTACACATTGAGTAAACAATAAACAAGTCAATAACACAGTAGAGAAAAAAAGGGTCTATATACATTGTGTGCAAAAGGCATGAGGAGGTAGGCAAATAATTACAATTTTGCAGATTAACACTGGAGTGATAAATGATCAGATGGTCATGTACAGGTAGAGATATTGATGTGCAAAAGAGCAGAAAAGTAAATAAATAAAAACAGTATGGAGATGAGGTAGGTAAAATTGGGTGGGCTATTTACCGATAAGACTATGTACAGCTGCAGCGATCGGTTAGCTGCTCAGATATCAGATGTTTGAAGTTGGTGAGGGAGATAAAAGTCTCCAACTTCAGCGATTTCTGCAATTCGTTCCAGTCACAGGCAGCAGAAAACTGGAACGAAAGGCGGCCAAATGAGGTGTTGGCTTTAGGGATGATTAGTGAGATACACCTGCTGGAGCGTGTGCTACGGGTGGGTGTTGCCATTGTGACCAGTGAACTGAGATAAGGCGGAGCTTTACCTAGCATGGACTTGTAGATGACCTGGAACCAGTGGGTCTGGCGACGAATATGTAGCGAGGGCCAGCCGACTAGAGCATACAAGTCGCAGTGGTGGGTGGTATAAGGTGCTTTAGTGACAAAACGGATGGCACTGTGATAAACTGCATCCAGTTTGCTGAGTAGAGTGTTGGAAGCTATTTTGTAGATGACGTCGCCGAAGTCGAGGATCGGTAGGATAGTCAGTTTTACTAGGGTAAGTTTGGCGGCATGAGTGAAGGAGGCTTTGTTGCGGAATAGAAAGCCGATTCTGGATTTGATTTTCGATTGGAGATGTTTGATATGAGTCTGGAAGGAGAGTTTACAGTCGTATTCAAGGTTGGAACCATCCAGGGTGGTGATACTAGTCAGGCGTGCAGCTGCATGCAGCGAACGGTTGAAAAGCATACATTTGGTTTTACTAGCGTCTGTGGCTGTCCATGGTTCTGATTTGTGTGTGTGTGTGCGTTGACTCACCCTATTTGTAGAGTGCCATCCACCTCTCTTTCTTGTCAAGGAAACTGTCGATCGCTCTGTCATACAACGCTTCCTTTCATGGGCAACGTTAGCTAGTTTACTTTAGCCTTCTACGTCTAGCTACATATTGAACTTCCATCCTCTCAGGTCAGGGACACATTTAATTAATAGTTTGATCAGAATCTCAGTTATACAGGTAATCATTGGCCAGTATGGAGAATAAAAGTAAAACCACAAGTCCAAATCCCTATCTCCATCCATGGCTAATTTAGGAAAGGGCCAATTTTAGCTAGCTAGCCACCGGAGGACAACACAACCAGATGCAAAAATTCAAATTCTGCCAATTACATATGCTCTTGATGTGATGTGATGCCAAATCCAAACCGTCTTCCCTTGATACTTTGTTTTTGGTGTGCCAGAGGGGAGACAGAAGGGTGCTGTTTCGCTCGCTTGGATGTTTTCTTCAGTGAGATATATTCAGCCTCTTGCAAATTGAAGGAAAATAATGAAACCGAGAGATGAATGCTACATTATTTGCTATGTTTTATGTTTTGTCAATTTTTTGGGGAATCCATGAATACACACCCCTGCTAGCGTGTAATCATTAGTCCAAAAAGTTGCAAACAAGAGTTTCCATTGGACAAATACAGATATGTTTATGTTTCGTTCCGTATGCTTGTGTTTAAGAAATGTTTTCAACAGAATCGGCGGAATGAACACACCCCTTATCACCTGCAAACACAGTTAACTTTCACAGCAGCCACATACAAACAGCATGATAATTTTGCTCGTTGCATACTGTAATTCCTTCTCACATTTACACACTCTTCCCCTTGCACCTTTTCCCTTCACTTGTAAACTTTAGTGCACAACTCAACAGTTGTCTGTGACCAGGCGACAAAAGCTTTCCAAGTAAAACCTTCCATACCTGCTAACACAGCCTACATCATGGGGCGGCAGAGTAGCCTAGTGGTTAGAGCATTGGGCTCGTAACCGGAAGGTTGCAAGTTCAAATCGCCGAGCTGACAAGGTACAAATCTGTCATTCTGCCCCTGAACAGGCAGTTAACCCACTGTTCCTAGGCCATCATAGAAAATAAGAATTTGTTCTTAACTGACTTGCCAAGTTAAATAAAAT
The DNA here is from genome assembly GCF_036934945.1 of Oncorhynchus masou masou. Classification (NCBI taxonomy): domain Eukaryota; kingdom Metazoa; phylum Chordata; class Actinopteri; order Salmoniformes; family Salmonidae; genus Oncorhynchus; species Oncorhynchus masou. The sequence continues at coordinate 16,928,230 of NC_088222.1, forward strand.
AAAATAAATAAAATAAAAATCATTGTCACCATATTAGCAAATGCCATAGTCAAAACAGCTACTAGAACTAAAGAATGAGTAAAACCGCTAGAATCATGCAGTACGGTGTACAGAAAGCAGTTTAGCAGTTAAAACGACGGGCCCCGTTGGCAATAAATTAATTAAACCAAAAGCTTATATTGACATGGAAGAGTTCCAGTGTTGGATAGCCATAGCCAGCTAGCTAACGTAACATCCCTCTCTGAGCCAGGTGTTTCAGTAGACTAAACTACCTAGCTGCATTCGTTAGCTAAGTAAGTGAAAAAGATACAACGAAATATAGCTAGCTCTCTGTCTCCCTCTCGATTGCTTCTCCTTCATGTTTGATTAAATTCATTTGTTCAAAACTGTTCAACTATTTTCTTTCGCTCTCTCTTTGACTCAACCACTCAGCAAATGTTATGCACTGCAGTGCTTGCTAGCTGTAGCATATGCTTTCAGTTCTAGATTAATTATCTTTTGATTGGGTGGACAACATGTCAGTTCATCCTGCAAGAGCTCTGATAGGTTGGAGGATGTCCTCCGGAAGTTGTCATGATTACTGTGTACAGTGCCTTGCAAAAGTATTCGGCCCCCTTGAACTTTGCGACCATTTGCCACATTTCAGGCTTCAAACATAAAGATATAAAACTGTATTTTTTTGTGAAGAATCAACAACAAGTGGGACACAATCATGAAGTGGAACGACATTTATTGGATATTTCAAACTTTTTTAACAAATCAAAAACTGACAAATTGGGCGTGCAAAATTATTCAGCCCCCTTAAGTTAATACTTTGTCGCTTGGGGTATGTCTCTATCAGTTTTGCACATCGAGAGACTGAAATTTTCCCCCATTCCTCCTTGCAAAACAGCTCGAGCTCAGAGAGGTTGGATGGAGAGCATTTGTGGACAGCAGTTTTCAGTTCTTTCCACAGATTCTCGATTGGATTCAGGACTGGACTTTGACTTGGCCATTCTAACACCTGGATATGTTTATTTTTGAACCATTCCATTGTAGATTTTGCTTTATGTTTTGGATCATTGTCTTGTTGGAAGACAAATCTCCGTCCCAGTCTCAGGTCTTTTGCAGACTCCATCAGGTTTTCTTCCAGAATGGTCCTGTATTTGGCTCCATCCATCTTCCCATCAATTTTAACCATCTTCCCTGTCCCGGCTGAAGAAAAGCAGGCCCAAACCATGATGCTGCCACCACCATGTTTGACAGTGGGGATGGTATGTTCAGGGTGATGAGCTGTGTTGCTTTTACGCCAAACATAACGTTTTGCATTGTTGCCAAAAAGTTCAATTTTGGTTTCATCTGACCAGAGCACCTTCTTCCACATGTTTGGTGTGTCTCCCAGGTGGCTTGTGGCAAACTTTAAACGACACTTTTTATGGATATCTTTAAGAAATGGCTTTCTTCTTGCCACTCTTCCATAAAGGACAGATTTGTGCAATATACGACTGATTGTTGTCCTATGGACAGAGTCTCCCACCTCAGCTGTAGATCTCTGCAGTTCATCCAGAGTGATCATGGGCCTCTTGGCTGCATCTCTGATCAGTCTTCTCCTTGTATGAGCTGGAGCTTTAGAGGGACGCCCAGGTCTTGGTAGATTTGCAGTGGTCTGATACTCCTTCCATTTCAATATTATCGCTTGCACAGTGCTCCTTGGGATGTTTAAAGCTTGGGAAATCTTTTTGTATCCAAATCCGGCTTTAAACTTCTTCACAACAGTATCTCGGACCTGCCTGGTGTGTTCCTTGTTCTTCATGATGCTCTCTGCGCTTTTAACGGACCTCTGAGACTATCACAGTGCAGGTGCATTTATACGGAGACTTGATTACACACAGGTGGATTGTATTTATCATCATTAGTCATTTAGGTCAACATTGGATCATTCAGAGATCCTCACTGAACTTCTGGAGAGAGTTTGCTGCATTGAAAGTAAAGGGGCTGAATAATTTTGCACGCCCAATTTTTCATTTTTTGATTTGTTAAAAAAGTTTGAAATATCCAATAAATGTCGTTCCACTTCATGATTGTGTCCCACTTGTTGTTGATTCTTCACAAAAAAATACAGTTTATATCTTTATGTTTGAAGCCTGAAATGTGGCAAAAGGTCGCAAAATTCAAGGGGGCCTAATACTTTTGCAAGGCACTGTAAGTCTATGGAAGGAGAACCATGGTCTTCCTAGGTTTTGTATTGACGTCAATGTACCCAAAGGAGGCAGAAACTAACTGTCCTCTGGCTACACCATGGTGCTACCCCAGAGAATGCTGTTGAGGCTAATGAAGACCTTTATTGCAAATCAGTATGTTTGAATCAATAATTTGGTCATGGGAATAGATTTAGCAGTTTTATTGAAAACTTTAATGTTCCACTATTTTATTTTTCTGAAATTCACTGAGGATGATGGTTCTCTCCTTCCTCCTATGAGGAGCCTCCACTGCTTCACACTAAGATAAAGAAGTTAAAGAATCATATCTCACAAGTCAGGATCTGTCATTTCATCATTCAGAAAGCCAGATGTCACCAAGAACTTCCATATGAAACTAAAGTGAATAATTACACATCTCATCTCTGTCCCATCCAACTACCTCATCGCCACACTGTATTTATTTATTTATCTTGCTCCTTTGCACCCCAATATCTCTACTTGCACATTCATACATATATATGTTTATATATACACACATATTCTGCATATCTACCATTCCAATGTTTAATTGGTATATTGTAATTACTTCGCCACCATGGCCTATTTATTGCCTTTACCTCCCTTATCCTACCTCAGTTGCACATACTGTATATATACTTTTTCTACTGTATTATTTACTGTATGTTGGTTTATTCCATGTGTAACTATGTGTTGTTATATGTGTCAAACTGCTTTGCTTTATCTTGGCCAGGTCACAGTTGCAAATGAGAACTTGTTCTCAACTAGCCTACCTGGTTTAAATAAAGTGAGATTCTCTGTTGCTCATTGATTGTCCAGAAGGTTATTCCTGGACACTTACCTAAGGTCAGTTTTGTGCTTTTCCTGCAATGTTTAAATTAAGAATTTCTTACAAGCTAAACTGTTCATAGATCTGTATCTAAGAACAACTTCTACTGTACCTGGAGCATCCTCACATGCAGTACAAACAGGGACTGTGTCCTTCCCATAAACAGGTTATAGCCTACACATGTGCTGGCAAAACAAAAGAGCCTCTGTATGTATGTTTACATTAGTCCAGATACTGCAGCACATACTGTAAATACAGAGGGCAGAGATCATATTTGCATATCAATCTCGTGGCTCAGCATGGGTTCACCCTGTTGTGCACCCTGTTGTGCACCCTGTTGTGCACCCTGTTGTGCACCCTGTTGTGCACACAGTCCAGGTGGTGAATACAGAAGGAAAAAGTAGCTCCCGCACACTCGTCCATTGTGTTTGTTCCACAACATTCAGATAGACAGGGTCACTTCAACTCTGGCTCTCAGTATAGAGAAATCAGGCTCTCAGAAACTGGACAGTTCGCATGAAAACAAATTTAGTCCAACCTTTAAAGCCTGAAAAACATGTTTTTAGAGAAGCATGTCAGTAGCTAGATATCCATCCAATTGGCAACAGATTTTCATGCGAATATTCTAAATTCTGCATAAAAACATTATCCGCATTCTCCCACCAGAGATGTGTTTTCATTAAATTGACTTGTTGCAGATAAAAGGCTGTGCGTGATGACGTAGTACACATACAAATACCTTGTGTTTATATTCCCATGTACCAAATAAAATATACAAGTGAAATGGGTTTCCATGGCATTTAACTTTACTGATGGTTTTCCAGATCTGCAATAGGCTAACTAACAATAATACCACACATAAAATCATTCAACGTTGCACAATTTTTTTATATGAATCCACAAGTACAAACAGGAATAGCTGATAGGCAGCAGAGAGGCCAGGTGTATCATTGCACATGAAATAACAGTGAAGACATGAGACATACAGCAAAAAAAATCTACCCTACTGATCTTGTTTAGAGACAATACAATTATCCTACCTAGACGACACTCTTAGAAAAAAGTGTTACAAACGGGTTCTTCGGCTGTCCCCATAGGATAACCCTTTTGTTTCCAGGTAATATCCGTTCCATGTAGAACATTTTACAGAGGGTTCTCCATGGAACCCAAAAGTTGTACCTGGAACCAAAAAAGGGTTATCCTATGGGGACAGCTGAAGAACCCTTTTGTAACACTTTTGTCACTATGAATGGTGGATAGAGGGCAGGATAGACCGTTAGACTGGTAGACTATACTGACCTGTGGTATAGTAAAAGTGAGCACACGGAAAAGCGTAGTGAAAAAGGGAAGTACCAAAACACCTTGATATAAGGGAGGTCCACACAAGCAGATGGGGAAACTTTGTGAGGAGGAAGAAATTATATAATAACATCTGCGAAAGAGCGAATGTAAACCATGGGGAAAATGCACTATCCTGTTATAGAGAATACCAGTGGATGGGTATGGTAATACTTTATTTTTCTGATACACATCAGCTGGTGGAAAATAAAAATGAATTCAAACATAAAATGTTCATAAAATGTCAACCTGGACCAATGAATATGACACAAAACAATGTGCATATAAAAGCCAATACTAAGATGTCATATTGAGAAGTGACTGCAAATGCCCGGCAAGGCTGGTAGCCAAGCTGTTAATAACCGAAAAATCGCTGGTTCGAATCCCTGAGCTGACTAGGTGAAAAATCTGTTGTGTTCTTGAGCAAGGCACTTAACCGTAATTGCTTATGAATAAGAGTGTTTCCTAAATGACAGACATTTAAATAAGGCAATTCTGCCATTTCCAGACACAGTAAACGTCAGGGTCAATTCCATTTCAGGAAGTTAACAGAAATTCTTATTCAAATTTTCGTTATTGCTTCAACTACTTCGTTATAGAGGTTTTAACGAGACATCGCTTTACATTTAAAAGAGAAATTACAGAGCCAAACAGTAACAGTTATTTCTTCTGAATGACAAAGCAAAAACTGCTAATTTATAAAAATGAAATATCACACTTACATAAGTATTCAGACCCTGCACTCAGTACTTTGCTGAAACACCTTTGGCAGTGATTACAGCCTCCAGTCTTCTTGGGTATGACACGACAAGCTTGGCACACCTGTATTTGGGCAGTTTCTCCCATTCTTCTCTGCAGATCCTCTCAAGCTCTGTCAGATTGGATGGGGAGCGTCGCTGCGCAACTATTTTCAGGTCTCTCCAGAGATGTTTGACCGCACTCTGGCTGGACCACTCAAGGACATTCAGAGACTTGTCCCGAAGTCACTACTCCGTTGTCTTGGCTGTGTGCTTAGGGTCGTTGTCCTGTTGGAAGGTGAACCTTCACCCCAGTCTGAGGTCCTGAGCACTTGTTATTATCTAGTTGTATATGTAGATTGATGAAGAACATGTATTATTTAATTAGTTTTAGGATAAGGCTGTAACGTAACACAATGTGGTAAAAGGAAAGGGGTCTGAATACTTTCCGAAGTTGATCCGGCTGTGGCCTGTGAAGTGCTGTCCCACTCATCTTCAATGGCTATGCGAAGTTGCTGGATATTGGTGGGAACTGGAAGATGCTGTCGTACACGTCGATCTAGAGCATCCACAACATACTCAATGGGTGACATGTCTGGTGATTATGTAGGCCATGGAAGAACTTTTTTATTTATTTATTTATCCGTTATTTTACCAGGTAAGTTGACTGAGAACACATTCTCATTTACAGCATCGACCTGGGGAATAGTTACAGGGGAGAGGAGGGGGATGAATGAGCCAATGAATGAGCCAACTGGGACATGTTCAGCTTCCAGAAATTGTGTACAGATCCTTGTGACATACTGTCGGACTGTGCATTTTCACGCTGAAACATGGAGGTGATGGCCCGAAAATGCAGAGGTGTGGACTCGAGTCAGACTCGAGTCACAAATATGTTGACTTACAACTCGACTTTGACTTTAAAACCAATGACTCGTGACTTGAGCCTTATGACTCGACCTGACTTGATACCCTCCCCAAGCCCAAATATTAAAAATGCTATTAAAAGTGTGCAGTCCATAAACTCTTCATTTAACAGATTACAGTTTGAATTGGACAGCAGCCAATCAAATTGTGCCAGCTAAGAAAAAGTTGTGCGTGGCAGTGCAGAGGAACGTCCGCGGGTGAATTCAGATGGAGCCCTTGGAAAGATGATACCCAAAATAATTATTTCCGGATATAAAGACGACTCTGTATCAACAAAAAACGGATTGCAACTTGCAAAATATGCGGGAAGAAAATTACAGATGGAGGCGCAACAATTTCCAACTTTGTTCGACATTTGAAGCTGCACAAAGAACGGTAAGTCGTGGCTAATATAGCCGACAGCTATATATTTTATTACTTTACTAGTGTATCATGTAGGCTAACGTAACGTTAAATCAATGAGCCTCCACACAGTCAGTCAGTGCGGGAACACGATCATTGCACCCAAGATTGAGCTACAACTGGCTAGGCAGTTGGTAGCCTAAATCCTGCCTGATGTTACTGCTGTTCCTAAAACCATTGGCATACGTTAGCCTACTGTAACCACACAAAGAGAGAGTGTGTGTGTGTTAAGGTTGGATGATTGTGTACAAGCCTACATCGCCCGATTGCGCTCCTCGATAGTCGATCACTATTGGGGGGGTGGGGGGGGGTGGGGGTCTTTCTCATGGCTACCCATGTATTTCCATGGAAATATAACATTGATTTGGAAAGTTATAAATAGATATTTTTAAAAGCGTTCATGATTTGCATAAATGTTATATACTATTACTCTTGTTAAAAATATGAAATGGTATTACATTTGGTGAAGAGCACATTATGACTTGTTTAGGACTCAAAACTCAAAGTTTAGGACTTGAGACTTGACGGTCTTGACTTGAGACTTGAGTGCTAAGACTTGAGACTGACTTGTAAAACAAAGACTTGGTACCAACTCTGTGAAAATGGACCTCAGGATCTCGTCACGGTATCTCTGTGCATTCAAATTGCCATCAATAAAATGCAATTGTGTTCGTTGTCTGTAGCTTATGCCTGCTCATACCATGACCCCACCGCCACCATGGCGCACTCTGTTCACAACACTGACATCAGCAAACAGCTCGCCCAAACAATGCCATGTGCATTGTCTGCCATCTGCCCGGTACAGTTGAAACCGGGATTCATCCGTGAAGAGCACACTTCTTCAGTGTGCCAGTGGCCATTGAAGGTGAGCATTTTCCCACTGAAGTCAGTTATAATGCAAAACCGTATTCAAGTGAAGACCCTAGGGAGGACGACTACGACGAGCTTCCCCGAGATGATTTCTGACAGTTTGTGCAGAAATTCTTCACTTGTGCAAACACACAGTTTCATCCGCTGTCCGGGTGGCTGGTCTCAATTCTCTGGTAACAGCTCTGGTATACATTCCTGCCGTCAGCATGCCAAATGCACACTCCCGTAAAACTTGAGACATCTCTGGCATTGTGTTGTGTGACAAAACTGCACATTTTAGAGTGGCCATTTATGTCCCAGCACAAGGTTCACCTGTGTAACGATCATGCTGTTTAATCAGAGTTTTGATATCGCACACCTGTCAGGTGGATGGATTATCTTGGCAAAGGAGAAATGCTCACCAACAGGGATGCAAACAAATTAGAGAGAAATAAGCTTTTTGAGCGCATGGAACATTTCTGGGATCTTTTGTTCCAGCTCATGAAAAATGGGACCAACACTTTACATGTAACATTTATATTTTCGTTCAGTGTACGGTATATATACACTGTTGAAGTCGGAAGTTTACATAGGTTGGAGTCATTAAAACTCGTTTTTCAACCACTCCACAAATTTCTTGTTAACAAACAATAGTTTTGACAAGTCGGTTAGGAGATCATTTTTAAAGAAGTCATTTTTACAACAATTGTTTACAGACAGATTATTTCAGTGACAATTGTATCACAATTCCAGTGGGTCAGAAGTTCTGGTAAATTCCAGAAAATGATGTCATGGCTTTAGAAGCTTCTGATAGGCTAATTGACATCATTTGAGTCAATTGGAGGTGTACCTGTGGATGTATTTCAAGGCCTACCTTCAAACTCAGTGCCTCTTTGCTTGACATCATGGAAAAATCTGAATAAATCAGCCAAGACCTCAGAAAAAAAAAAATGTAGACCTCCACAAGCTTGGTTCATCCTTGGGAGCAATTTCCAAACGCCTGAACGTACCACGTTCATCTGTACAAACAATAGTACGCAAGTATAAACACCATGGGATCACGCAGCCATCATACCGCTCTGGAATGAGACGCGTTCTGTCTTCTAGAGATGAACGTAATTTGGTGCGAAAAGTGCAAATCATTCCCAGAACAACACCAAAAGGACCTTGTAAAGATGCTGGAGGAAACAGATACAAAAGTATCTATATTCACAGTAAAACGAGTCCAATATCGACATAACCTGAGCAAGGAAGAAGCCACTGCTCCAAAACCGGCATAAAAATGCCAGACTATGGTTTGCAACTGCACATGGGGACAAAGACTGGAGAAATGTCCTCTGGTCTGACGAAACAAAAATAGAACTGTTTGGCCATAATGACCATTGTTATGTTTGGATAAAAAGGGGGAGGCTTGTAAGCCAAAGAACACCATCCCAACCATGAAGCACGGGGGTGGCAGCATCATGTTGTGGGGGTGCTTTGCTGCAGGAGGGACTGGTGCACTTCACAAAATAGATGGCATCATGGAGGAAAATTATGTGGATATATTGAAGCAACATCTCAAGACATCAGTCAGGAAGTTAAAGCTATTTCGCAAATGGGTCTTCCAAATTACCGCAAGCATACTTCCAAATTTGTGGCAAAATGGCTTAAGGACAAAAGTCAAGGTATTGGAGAAAGCCCTGCCCTCAATTCTATAGAAGATTTGTGGGCAGAACTGAAAAAGCGTGTGTGAGCAAGAAGGCCTACAAACCTGACTCAGTTACACCAGCTCTGTCAGGAGGAATGGGCCAAAATTCACCCAACTTATCGTGGGCAGCTTGTGGAAGGCTACCCAAAACGTTTGACCCAAGTTAAATAATTTCAAGGCAATGCTACCAAATACTAATTGAGTGTATGTAAACCTCCGACCCACCATTTCACATTCATAAAATAAAGTGGTGATCTTAACTGACCTAAAACAGGGAATTTTTACTAGGATTAAATGTCAGGAATTGTGAAAAACTGAGTTTAAATGTATTTGGCTAAGGTGTATGTAAACTTCCGACTTCAACTGTATATACAAATGTCAGTCAGCTCCAGTTACATATTTACAATGTGCAGGGATACTGGAGTGATAGAGGTAGATATGTATAGGGTAAGGTGACGAGGCATCAGGATATACTATAAACAGAGTAGCAGCAATGTATATTATGATTTGTGAGTGGCTGTGTGTAGAGTAAGTATAAATGTATGTTCAAATTATGTGTGTGGGAGTAAATTATGAAATGAGTGTTTGTGTGTGTGTTGTGCATAGAGACAGTGCATAGATAAGGGTCAACTCAGTCTGTGTACCCATTCTGTTAGCTAAATAGTTAGCTATTTAGCAGTATTATGGCTTGGGGATAGAAGCTGTCCAGGAGCCTGTTGGTGCCAGATGCACCACTACCATGCATCGACCCCAGTTTCCTCTGCTGGGGTGGTATGTAAATTGGAGTGGGTCTAGGGTGTCTGGGATGGTGGAGTTAATGTGTGCCATAACCAGCCTCTCAACGCACTTCATGATTACAGATGTGAGTGCTACAGGGTGGTAGTCATTGTGGCATGAAGCCTTAGAGTTCTTTGGAACAGGAATGATGGTGGTCATTTTAAAATGACTGTGCTCCCGAGTGGCACAGCGGTCTAAGGCAATGCATCTCAGTGCAAGAAGCATCGCTACAGTCCCTGGTTCGAATCCAGGCTGTATCACATCTGACCGTGATTGGGAGTCCAATAGGGCGGAAAACAATTGGCCCAGCGTCGTCCGGGGTAGGCCGTGATTTTAAATAAGAATTTGTTCTTAACTGACTTGCCTAGTTAAATAAAAAAACACGATGCCTAGGAAAGTAGAGGTTGAAATGACTGAATATGCCTGCGCTCTGAGAACGCGCCCTGGAATACCGTCGGGCCCGCGGCCTTGCGACCTGATTAAAGACCTTTCTCATGTCGGCCTCGGAGAGTGAGATCACCCAGTCCTCTGGGTTGGTAACGGCCCTCACACCCAGCACGATGTTATTGTCGAAGCGTGCATGAAATGCATTGAAATCATCTGGTAGAGAGAGGCATCATTGGGCAGATCATGGTTGGGTCTTCCTTTGTAATCCATAATAGACTACCACATGCTGCGGACGTCGGAGCCTGTGTAATATAATTCCTAAATTGTCCTTTGATGACTTTGCAGAGGTAATAGTGGAACTTCTTGTACCTGTTCCTGTCCTCAACGTAGCCTCAGGGTTGCTTGAGATAGCCCTGTGTGCGGTAGCACTGCCCTTTAGTTTAGGGCCAACCTCTGTGTTAATCCAGGGTTTTTGATTGGGAAAGCAGCAAACCGTCACTGTGGGGACAACGTTGCGGTGCAATTCCTAATGAAGCCGGTGACAGTGTTATCGGCAGAGTCTCAAAACATTTTCCAGTAAGTGCCAGAAATGCAGTTCTGTAGCATAATCTCTTATTCTGGTGACCATTTCTCAACGGAGCGAGTCACAGATACTTCCTGTTTGAGCTTCTGCTTTTAAAACAGGAAGCAGGAGTAAGGAGTCATGATCTGATTTGCCGAATGGCGGCTGAGGGACGGCCTTGTATGCTTGCGGATAGAATAACAGTTGTCTAGGACTTTATCGCACCTCGTCACGAAGGAGATGTGCTGATGGAAGTTGGGCATCAAGAGTCTTAATGATGTGGAATTAAAATAGCCGGCAACTAGAAAAGCAGCCTCTGGATGTACATCTTCCTGCTGGTTTGTACAGATTGTTAAGTGCAAGGTTGTTTTTTCTTGTCCTGAGGTGGAATTTATACAACAGTTACAATTCCAGCTGAAAACTCCCTTGGGAGGTAGAAGGGTTGACATTTGACCATCAGGTATTCCAAGACTGGTGAATAATGGGTTGACACTTCCACCGCTCGAGTCAGCACACCAGTTGTTATTGATGAAGAGGGAAACCCCTCCCCCTCTCGATTTCCCTGACGCCACTGTCCTGGAATTACAAAAAGATCCCAGGGCAGATGAGTCGAAGTTAAAGCCGGAATTGAGATAACTACCGATCTGATGTTCAAAAGTTCTTGTCGGTTGTAAGAAATGATAACGGAAACATTTTGTGAAAATAAAAAGTTTAAAAAACACCATCTTATGTAGTTACTAAAACAGCTCTACCTATTGATTGGTACAAGCTATTCCTGATCTGAATTCAGATTTACATGGCAGAGAAGTAGACCATGACATCATATTGTCATGACGTGGCCCTCTTTGGGTATAGCTAGTGGCTTCCCCCTCTCCTACACCCAGGTTCTGTTATCTCAGGTCGTACATTCCTGGAGGAGACTCTCTCCTCCTGGCTATGAAGTATATAGAGAGTTTCACAGTAGAACAAAGGAACTTCTTCTACATCACAGAACTTGAGAACTGAACAATATCCATGTTTTGGAGAACGTGTAAACGGTCTTCATGTTTGTGACCCCATGAAAGACAATACAGCCACATTACCTGACCTCTGTTTATACAGGTGCCTCTTATGAGGTTTGTGTCTAATTGTTGTATAAAATGAATGAATAAAGATTAAACTATTTGTGAAATGGTGTAATGTGATGTTAAACCGTTAATGTGAGAGAATTGTATTCCCTTTAAAAGTTTAACTAAGTCATTGGCCCGCCCCCAGGAGCACAGACATGATCTGGCTAATGGGACAGCCCTTTTCTACTGTTACGAATAAAACCTCCTCCTGAAGAAATCCTTGCGTACCTCGATGGACACGGTGGGGTCACAGGTTGAGTTCAGACCACAAAAACCTCAGCGTAAGCTAAGGTTGTAATCGTTGTTGAATTCCTAACCAAACCACGTGGAGCATTGGCTACACGGCGGGAAATGGTTCAACTCTGAGACTATTGATCCCAACGGAATAAGAGCAAATCTGCCTGCAGCTAGAAATGATGTCAACCTGGGATGAGAAGACCGACAACCGCCGAAACATCTATCCTATAAGAATATTTCTGAATGGTACTCTGAAGTATCCATTCTCACCATAAAAGACTTCAGGAAAGCAGACGCTCAGATGAATTTTCCAACAGAAGGACTGACGATTCTAACAGAGATCACACTGGGTGTAAATATATATTGATTGCAATTATTCCCAAATGAGTGAGCGTTCATGTGCAATAGATTAGCATTTCAATTAATATAATTATCAACTGTGTAGTGACTGTCTTTCCTGCCCTTCAGTCCACACCCACTTCCCTTTGTCCACCAAACCGTCATATCGGCTCAGCCCACTAGTGTAGCCACTAGTGTACCTCCCCTATCATTTCCTTGTAACCATATCTACTGTGTTGTTTATGCATTTCTGTGATTATTTAGTTAATAATTTATTTACTAAGACAATTGATGTATGGATGATTCTTAGTAAAGGCTGGGTTCGTGCAGATAACGTCATAAAATGTTGGTTTGGAATGAGACTAACGTGAGGTGAAGAATAATTAAAAGACTATTTGATCTGATATTAAAATATCTGAAGAGTTATATTAGGAAAATTATAACTTTGTAATCTCAAGATTTTCCTTGGTGCCCTGACTTCCTAGTTAATTACATTTACATGATTAGTTTAATCACGTTTTAATAATTACAGAGAATTGATTTGATAAAATAAGTCTTCACTTTAATGATGCCAGACAACAATATGCTGTAAGTTAAAAGGCGGTCCTTCTCAACCTTTTGCCTTGGTAAGAGAAGAAGCAAGAGTTGTTTTGTTGACGGATTTTCACATGCTGTTCCTAACTGAAGTGTTGTACAACCATTGACAAAAACACACCGATATAAAACCATTCAATGGCAGCAACTATGTCCATGTGTGTGTGGTTGTAACAATTAAAAGGGACATTTCTAAAAAATGCAACTTCATATTCATCATTTCCAGCACCAGTCCAACATCAACAACATATGTGAAAATGGCACATTTCTATGTTTGGTCACCTACAAACAAGCATGTTCTGGCGCTCACAGACCTGTAACTTCTTCTTTAAGAGGCTCCTCTGTCTTCCACTCATTACCTGTATTAATGACACCTGTTTGAACTTGTTATCAGTATAAAAGCACCTGTCCACAACTACTTCCTTAGCTGATAATGACAACAGTAGCTGATGTAATGCAAAGTTGTAGGGTGGTTGGTAACTGTGGACATCAGTTTTCTTAAATATATGTTCTATTTCACCTTTATTTCACTAGACAGGTGGATCCACGTCTGGTGTTGGGCAGAAGCCCTAGCTCATGCAGAACAGGAGCAGGGTTAAAGGGAACAGGGTAGGAGACAGACGTAAATGAACACAGGTTACACTTTACTGTGAGAAAATGTGATGGATTAGTGCAGTGTTATAAATGGGATATGTACTTTAACACTTTTGGAAGGTATAGCCTACCTTATATCAAATCGGATTTGTCACATACACGTGGTTAGCAGATGTTAATGCGAGTGTAGCGAAATGCTTGTCCGTCTAGTTCTGACAATGCAGTAATAACCAACGAGTAATATAACAATTCCACAACCTTATATATATACACACACACACACACACACACACACACACACACACGTGTAAAGGGATAAAGAATATGTACATAAAGATATGAATGAGTGATGGTACAGGACGGCATAGGCAAGATGCAGTAGATGCTATCGAGTACAGTATATAAATATGAGATGTGTAATGTAGGGTATGTAAACATATTAAGTGGCATTGTTTAAAGTGGCTAGTGATTCATTTTTTACGTCAAGTTCCATCAATTCCCATTATTAAAGTGGCTGGAGTTGAGTCAGTTTGTTGGCAGCAGCTACTCAATGTTAGTGGTGGCTGTTTAACAGTCTGATGGCCTTGAGAATGAAGCTGTTTTTCAGTCTCTCGGTCCCTGCTTTGATGCACCTGTACTGACCTCGCCTTCTGGATGATAGTGGGTCCCCCGCCGACTTAGAGCATCAGTCTGATCCAAACTCACTGGTTCTAGTGGACGGGATACCTCCTGGGGGGCAGGTGTTGAAGATGTTCAGCATAGACTTGGGAGGTGGCCTCGCTATTCTCGTCCTTGATGGGTATCGTACAAAACGAAAATCTATTTTTGGTTCCAAGCACTCTTTTAAAAAGAGTTACAAAAGGGAATTTAGAGTTAAGCACGTACTCTTCCTTTACTGACCTTAATGGGTATTGCCTCCACCCACTTTGTAAAGTGCTCAGTTGCCATCAGACACCAGCTGTTATCATTCCTGGATTTCGTGAAGGGTTCAATGAGGTCCACCCATAACATTTAAAGCGTTAGGGGTAAAAATAAAGTAATCTCTGTCATACAGTACGCAGATTTTCATATTCGTAAGGATACCGACTGACACACAATAATATTGAACTCTGCTGTGGTGTCAACGGTGGGTGTAGCTGGTGCATGGAAGTCAGGCGCAGGAGAGCAGAAATGAATGGACAAAGCACTTCACTTACGCAATCATAATACAGAACGCAACCGCATCACCAAACAAATGCCCAAGGAACAAGAGAGGCAGCACAAAGTACAAAACCCAAGTAAAGTACCGGCTGCCACAAAGCACGAGCATAAAACAAAACCGGGCGCAAACCAGCCGGAAGCGTGCCAACCTTGACAAAATAAACAATACTCCACACAGACATGGAGGCAACAGAGTGTCACGCCCTGGCCTTAGTATTCTGTGTTTTCTTTATTATGTTGGTTAGGCCAGGGTGTGACATGGGTGATTTGTGTCTTGTTTTGTCTAGGGGTTTTGTAGTCTATGGGGTTGTGTTCAGTTGAGTGTTCTTGGTAAGTCTATGGTTGCCTGGAGTGGTTCTCAATCAGAGGCAGGTGTTTATCGTCGTCTCTGATTGGGAACCATATTTAGGCAGCCATATTCTTTAGGTATCTTGTGGGTGATTGTTCCTGTCTGTGTTTTGCACCAGTTAGGACTGTTTCGGTTTTTCCACGTTTTCTTATTTTGTATATTGTTCACGTTTTCATCTTTCACTAAAGATGTTTATAAATAACCACTCTGCATTTTGGTCCTCCTCTCCTTCCCAGGAAGAAAACCGTTAGAGAATCACCCACACAACAGGACCAAGCAGCGTGGTGACAAGCAGCGGAAGCAGGAGCAGCACAAGGAGGAATGGACATGGGATGATGTGTTGGATGACAAGGGTTGCTACACATGGGAGGAGATCCTGGCGGGAAAGGATCGCCTCCCATGGGAACAGGTGGAGGCAGCCGGAGAGAGGAGCCGGCAATACGAGGGAACACGGCTGGCAAGGAAGCCCGAGAGTCAGCCCCAAAAATGTATTGGGGGAGGCACACAGGAAGTATGGTGAAGCCAGGTAGGAGACCTGTGCCAACTTCCTGTGCTTACTGGGGGGCTAGAGAGACCGGGCAGGCACCATGTTATGCTGTGGAGCGCACGGTGTCCCCAGTGCAGGTGCATAGCCCAGTGCGGTACATACCAGCTCCTCGTATCGGCCGGGCTAGAGTGGCCATCGAGCCAGGTGCCATGAAGCCGGCTCTACGCATCTGGTCTCCAGTGCGTCTCCTTGGGCCGGCGTACATGGCACCAGCCTTACACATGGTGTCTCCGGTTCGCCTGCACAGCCCAGTGCGGGCTATTCCACCTTGCCGCACTGGCAGGGCGACCGGGAGCATTCAACCAGGTAAGGTTGGGCAGGCTCGGTGCTCAAGAGCTCCAGTGCGCCTGCACGGACCGGTCTATCCAGTACCACCTCCATGCATCAGCCCTCCGGTGGCAGCTCCCCGCACTCGCCATGAGGTGCGTGTCCTCGGCCCTGTACCACCAGTGCCGGCACCACGCACCAGGCCTATAGTGCGCCTCTTCTGTCCGGCGCCGCCAGAGCCTCCCGTCCCTCAGTCCGGAGCCGCCAGAGCCTCCCGTCCCTCAGTCCAGAGCCGCCAGAGCCTCCCGTCCCTCAGTCCGGAGCCGCCAGAGCCTCCCGTCCCTCAGTCCGGAGCCGCCAGAGCCTCCCGTCCCTCAGTCCAGAGCCGCCAGAGCCTCCCGTCCCTCAGTCCAGAGCCGCCAGAGCCTCCCGTCCCTCAGTCCAGAGCCGCCAGAGCCTCCCGTCCCTCAGTCCAGAGCCGCCAGAGCCTCCCGTCCCTCAGTCAAGAGCCGCCAGAGCCTCCCGTCCCTCAGTCAAGAGCCGCCTTTGTTTTGTTGACAATGTGTGTGAGGTTATTTTCCTGACACCACACTCCGAGGGCCCTCACCTCCTCCCTGTAGTCCGTCTCATCATTGTTGGTAATCAAGCCTACCATTGCAGTGTCGTTTGCAAACTTGATGATTGAGTTGGAGGCGTGCATGGCCACGCAGTCGTGGGTGAACAGGGAGTACAGGAGAGGGCTCAGAACGCACCCTTGTGGGGCCCCAGTGTTGAGGATCAGTGGGGTGGAAATGTTGTTACGTACCCTCACCACCTGGGGGCGGCCCGTCAGGAAGTCCAGGACCCAGTTGCACAGGGCGAGTTTAGAGGGTACTATGGTGTTAAATGCTGAGCTGTAATCGACGAACAGCATTCTTAAATAGGTATTCCTCTTGTCCAGATGGGTTAGGGCAGTGTGCTGGCGATTGCGTCATCTGTGGACCTATTGGGGCAGAAAGCAAATTGGATTGGGTCTAGGGTGGAGGTGATATGGTCCTTGACTAGTCTCTTAAAGCACTTCATGATGACGGAAGTTAGTGCTACAGGGCTGTAGTCATTTCGCTCAGTTACCTTAGCTTTCTTGGGAACAGCAACAATGGTGGCCGTCTTGAAGCATGTGAGGACAGCAGGCTGGGATAAAGATTTATTGTCTGTAAACACACTAGAGTTCGACCGATTAAGCGGAATTGCCGATTAATTAGTGCCGACTTCAAGTTTTCATAACAATCGGAAATCAGTATTTTTGGACACCGATTTGGCCGATTTTTTTTATTTTACACCTTTATTTAACTAGGCAAGTCAGTTAAGAACAAATTCTTATTGTCAATGACGGCCTAGGAACAGTGGGTTAACTGCCTTGTTCAAGGGCAGAACAGATTTTTACTTGGTCAGCTCGGGGATTCAATCTTGCAACCTTACAGTTAACTAGTCCAATGCTCTAACCACCTGCCTCTCATTGCACTCCACGAGGAGCCTGCCTGTTACGCGAATGCAGAACGAAGCCAAGGTAAGTTGCTAGCTAGCATTAAACTGTTTTTTTATAAGATAAATCAATCATAATCACTAGTTAACTACACATGGTTGATGATATTACTAGTTTATCTAGCGTGTCCTGCGTTGCATATAATCGATGCAACGCAGGGGGATGATTTAACAAAAGCGCATTTGCGAAAGAAGCACAATCATTGCACGACTGTACCTAACCATAAACACCCATGCCTTTCTTAAAGTCAATACACAGAAGTATATATTTTTAAACCTGCATATTTAGCTAAAAGAAATCCAGGTTAGCAGGCAATATTAACCAGGTGAAATTGTGTCACTTCTCTTGCGTTCATTGCACGCAGAGTCAGGGTATATGCGATAATAAATATTTTGTTTTCGAAATGATAGTTTCCGGATTCGACCATATTAATGACCAAAGGCTTCTATTTCTGTGTGTTATAATTAAGTCTATGATTTGATAGAGCAGTCCGACTGAGCGATGGTAGGCAGCAGGCTCCTAAGCATTCATTCAAACAGCACTTTTGTGCGTTTTGCCAGCAGCTCTTCACTGTGCTTCAAACATTGCGCTGTTTATGACTTCAAGCCTATCAGGGTTGCGCGCCAATAGCGTTTCAAACACCACTCGCTCTGAGACTTGGAGTAGTTGTTCCCCTTGCTCTGCATGGGTAACGCTGCTTCGAGGGTGGCTGTTGTCGATGTGTTCCTCGTTCGAGCCCAGGTAGGAGCGAGGAGAGGGACGGAAGCTATACTGTTACACTGGCAATACTAAAGTGCCTATAAAAACATCCAAAAGTCAAAGGTATATGGAAAACAAATGGTATAGAGAGAAATAGTCCTATAAATACTATATTTACTAGAACCAAAAACCTCTTACCTTGGAATATTGAAGTCTTATGTTAAAAGGAACCACCAGCTTTCATATGTTCTCATGTTCTGAGCAGGGAACTTAAACGTTAGCTTTTTTTAATGGCACATATTGCACTTTCACTTTCTTCTCCAACACTTTGTTTTTGTATTATTTAAACCAAATTGAACATGTTTCACTTTATTTGAGGCTAAATTGATTTTTATTGATGTATTAAGTTAAAATAAGTGTTCATTCAGTATTGTTGTAATTGTCATTATTACATTTACATTACATTTTACATTTAAGTCATTTGGCAGACGCTCTTATCCAGAGCGACTTACAAATTGGTGAATTCACCTTATGACATCCAGTGGAACAGCCACTTTACAATAGTGCATCTAAATCATTTAAGGGGGGGGGGTGAGAAGGATTACTTTATCCTATCCTAGGTATTCCTTAAAGAGGTGGGGTTTCAGGTGTCTCCGGAAGGTGGTGATTGACTCCGCTGTCCTGGCGTCGTGAGGGAGTTTGTTCCACCATTGGGGGGCCAGAGCAGCGAACAGTTTTGACTGGTACTGCAGAGCATTAACTCCATAATATCGACCGAAACATGGCAAACGTTGTTTAGAATCAATCCTCAAGGTGTTTTTGCACATATCTCTTCATTGATATGCCGTTCGTGGAAGCCTGCTTTCCCCTCAGAATCCCATGGAAAAATACCAGCAGCTGAAAATGACGCACCAATTTCGACAGAGGACACCTGGAAAATGTAGTCTCTTATGGTCAATCTTCCAATGATATGCCTACAAATACGTCACAATGCTGCAGACACCTTGGGGAAACGATAGATAGGGCAGGCTCATTCCTGTCGCATTCACAGCCATATAAGGAGACAATGGAAAACAGAGCCTCAAAAATCCTGCTCATTTCCTGGTTGCCGTTTCATCTTGGTTTTGCCTGTAGCTCCTGTTATAGGGCACCCACAGACAATATCTTTGCAGTTCTGGAAAATTCAGAGTGTTTTCTTTCCAAAGCTATCAATTATATGCATAGTCGAGCATCTTTTTGTGACAAAATATCTTGTTTAAAACGGGAACGTTTTTCATCCAAAAATGAAATTGCGCCCCCAGAGTTTCAAGAGGTTTAAGTTATGTTGGGAACATTGTCAAAATAGCTGATTTGCATCAAAAGTTACACGGTTTAAAATGAATAAAATTGTGGAAGTCACAGCTTCAGCAGTGGGGTAAAGTACTTCTGCTTAAATGGTGTAAGACACTAAAAACAGCCCATGTCTCAATTATCAATTCTGTCATGTCAGAGCATTGCCGCCAGAAAACGTTTCGGGAGGCGGCATTTGCCACAGCATTTTTCAATCGCCATAAAACAAGTGCCATTTTATTTATATAGATTTGTCAACTCACGCACAATATATATGTCTTTCACATCGAAGTGCTGCTGCAGGCTCTTTGCCTGTTGCGCGGGCCGGGCACAACATGCAAGTCGAGCTTGCCACTTTCCTGCGGTATTTATTTGGCAAGCATGATAACAAATCACTCCCGACAGACATGCAAAAACTCTTACATAAATGTAGCAGCCTAAATTTAGCCAAAGACAAAATCACCTGATTAAACTTATCAAGGGGTTGATGATTACCTGACAAGTAGAATCAGGTGCGCCTGTTGGTGGTCCTGGAGGACCGGAGTTGATCAAGCCTACTATGCGCCCTGTCCTTCTGGCAAATGTAAATTAAGCGGAAATATTGTATATTTAGCCTATAGCCCATTTGTATGTGAGAAAATGTGAATTATATCACATTTGGTTTATATTCAAACCTCGCCGGACTAAGCTACCTAGACATTTTCTATCAAAATGAGTAACTGCAATTAATCAATATACACAATAGCGCAGACTGAGTAAATGTTTTGTTAGGCCTGCCGCTGCATATCGCAGGACTACACGACGTAAATCTGCATAAAGCAAGCTCAGCCCTCTAAGTTGTATTGCCCAATCATATTGTGTATAGGCACCCCCCTAGTCCTCCTTTAAAATATAATTCATATGAACAAGTAAAAGGTTGCTGCAGTTTGACAAGGTTTTCATTCTCCCCAAGGCCATGAATTCGTCCAGGAGTTTTGAAGAAATCATGTGACCTGATTAGAAAAACTTTGCTCTCATCATAGCCTATATTAAACAGTTTCACAATAAATTAATCACGTCATACCATATAAGGTCCAGAGTTTTGCCTGGTTAGGTTACCAGATCAGGAAAACTCCCCTGGCACCAGATAAACTGTCATTTCTCCCATGCATGACTGATTTTACCATGAAAGAACCACAGCAATTTACTACGCATTGCATAATGTAATTGTAAAAGTCATGCACCTCCCCAGCCTAACCAAACCAAACCAAACCACACCGCCACTCCCCTACTTCCTTCCTTCCTTCCTCTCTTTCGTGAAAAGGAAACTTCACTCGGTCTTTATTGCTTCGGTGAAAAGAAAACTTCACTCCGCGTGCTCTGTCAGAGTGTGTGTAAAGAGAGAAATATATAGCACAGCGCATAATTTCAACGTGATGGGACATTCATCGAAGACAGAGCTCTGCAATTAACTTCATCCTTGACAACAACAACACATTGGTGTGGTATCGGGGGTTACCGAACAACAGTCTGACTGTGGAATAAGACTTTGGAGAAATTGATGACAAGTTTACAGATCTGAGTGGGATTGTAGCAGCAGCAAGAGCAAAGGACACATACTTTTCGATTGACCTTGGTCTAAGATGGTTGAAGAGAAAATAATTTGTTATCACTCCAACAAGTAATGTATCTAAATTATGCTGGTGCAAAGAGAAATGTAGTTAACGTGAAATCTTGTAATTCACTGTGAAATTAGTTTATAGCTTTTACCAGAGTATTACATGGTGACCACAAATCACATTCCCATCCACAGTTTTTATGCGAGTAAAGTCATACATATTGTCATAGAAACTGTTCAGTTAAATAACACATGTGACTGCCTATTCCGGTCTTGACACATGCGCTCTAGCCAACAGCTCGCAGATAAAGTGCACGTAGGTTATGACATGATACATTTGTCAAACCGCAGTCAAGCATCGATCATCATGTCACCAGAATAAGACCCTCGATATTTATTGGAAAGCAGCACCAAGCTCATCACTGTACTTTCACCACCCTGTGAAGTAAACCATAATTTATTTAATCTGTAGCCTAATAAACGGTATGGTTTCCTGAGTCCTACTGGAGGACCACACCCCATATCATCGTGTGACTCCATGTGTACTTCAATATGATGGTTATTATATACATATGTGCATAAAGGCATTTCCACCGCAATTTCTCGCATAATTTTACCGCAGAAAAAATGTCCCATATCAAAACGAACATATTGTCGGCATTTATAAAATTGTACAGAAATGTCCTGTTTCCATAACAGCTGTGCTGAATTTTTTTTATACAGTATGATTTTACCGCCATAACTGGTTGGAATCGTTTTTATTGTAGTAATTCAACTAAATTCAATAAACTGTATTTATCCTCAAGGGCAACACAATTTCACTCAATTCGTGTAAATATGTACACAGTATTTCAACCGATTTCGTGTGTTTTTATGTGGCTTAATCAGTTTGAAATCACACACACACACACACACACACACACACACACACACACACACACACACACACACACACACACACACACACACACACACACACACACACGTGTGTGTGACTTCATACATAGGGGAAGAAAAAAAATGTAAAACCAAACTTTGGAACCATCTTTTGAAAGTTAATTGAGCAATGCATTTTGGGCAATGGTGTTCTACACTATCATTTAGAAAAACAAAAGTTTATTCTTTCAGTGAAATACGGAACCGCTCCGCATTTTATCGAACGGGCGAAAACCTTCAATGTTATGTTATAATTATGTAAAATTCGCAACGAGCCAGGCGGCCCAAACTGTTGCATATACCCTGACTCTGCATGCAATGAACGCAAGAGAAGTGACACAATTTCCTAGTTAATAATGCCTTTGTGACATTTCTTAACTAAATATGCAGGTTCAAAAAATACTGTGTATTGATTTTAAGAAAGGGATGTTTATGGTTAGGTCAATTTGTGCAAAGATTGTTTTTTTGTGTGAATGTGCTTTTGTTATATCATCACCCTTTTGACGAAGTTAAAAATATGATAATTTAATAGGCACCGCATTGATTATATGCAATGCAGGACAAGCTAGTTAACCTAGTAATATCATCAAGCATGTGTAGTTAACTAGTGATGTGAAGATTGATCGTTTTTTTAAAGATAAATGTAATGCTAGCTAGCAATTTAACATGGCTCCTTGCATCCACAACATCCGTTTGACGCTGCACTCTCGTAACAGGTGGTTAGTTTGCCACAGTTTCCTCATGGATTACAATGTAATCTGCCATAATCGGCGTCCATAAAGGCAGATTACCTCAACCGGTGTGGCAGGTTCCCGCGCTTCAGCAGGGGTGACCGGTCCGCTCCTGATCCCCGGGTTCGTTCCCTTTGTCAGCATCCTGCGGCTGTAGTCGGGGAAGGGGTACTGTCACGTATACTCCCTCTCCGGCCTCTAGGTCATCAGGCTGCTGATTATCCCGCACACCTGTCGCCATCGTCAAGCGCACCAGCGCCTCATGACACTCACCTGGACTTCCCCGATATCTTTCACTCCTCTTGATTTTTTTCCTCAGGTGTTATTGACTCTGTTTCATGTCGGTGCGTTTTTGTGTTTTATTGTTCTGTTTATTTATTAAAACACTCACTCCCTGTACTTGCTTCTCGACTCTCAGCGCACTCGTTACAACTGTACACTAACATGGCAAAACAGAAACCATAGCTACTCTAATTGAACCTATATGGACACATAGTGTGTCATAGCCTAAGTGATTATTAGAAAATATGAATAAAGCATACTGAACTCGAGCTGTACCACTGTCATTAGCTAAACAGTTCCAGTACAGCTATGGGTTCACAGCTCTTTTCTTATCTCTGACCCTAACTCTCATTTCATGTCCACATCTTGGCTCAACCCTAATCCTAGCCGTAGCCCTTTGAAACTCATCTTTTTCCATCGACTGCAATGTATTTGGGGTATTCAATTAGGAACCCCATTAGCCGCTCCAATTGACCTAAGCAAAGTCAATGGGTTGATTCCTAACTTTTCGCAAAATGTGAGATGACGTTTTCCTGTGATATCATGTTGACTTTACAGAGCAAGGTGATTATTTTTGTTAACAGATCAAATAACTAGCTATCTAGTTATTTATTAACTATTATTCTTTTGTCTCACCACAGAATGAAAATTAGATGTGTTTATCCAAGCAAACTGCGGAAGAAGCATTTTATTTCTTCATTATCGTCGCTGTTGGTGATCTGTGCCTTGCTGCTGCTCTGCCTAAAGGTCACCGTTAAAAACAGTGTGACTATTGAACAGTACGGGACTACCGCAGGCTACGATGACGTCGAGCCTCCCCACCGCTACAACATTGACTGCAATGCCATCTACAACATGGATCCGGCCGAGGTGGGGAAGTCACTGGTCATCAGAAAACAAGGGGTGGTGTGGGAGCAGGATGAGAGCTTGATCAACCTGACCTCTAACTGCCCGCGCTACCTCCGCTCCCGGGGCTATGGCACCGTCCAGGTGTCCGAGGAGGAACAGGCCTTTCCACTGGCTTACTCCCTGGTGGTCCACAAATCTGCCTTCATGGTGGACAAGATCCTCCGGGCCGTCTACACCCCTAACAATATCTACTGTATCCACTACGACCTGAAGTCATCAGAACTGTTCAAAGAGGCCATGGAGGGTCTGGTCCGCTGTCTGCCCAACGTCTTTATCGCCTCTAAGCTGGAGACAGTGATGTACGCCAGCATTAGCCGCCTCAAAGCCGACCTTAACTGCCTGTCTGACCTCATGGGGTCAGAGGTCAAGTGGAGGTATGTCATCAACCTGTGCGGCCAGGACTTTCCCTTGCGCTCCAACATAGAGCTGGTGGCCGACCTGAAGAAGCTCCAGGGGGGTAATATGATGGAGACGAGTCGTCCAAGCAAATACAAGAAGCAGCGTTTCTCCTTCCACCACAAGCTGCAGGACGCCGCCTTCGGGTACATCCAGATGCCAGTGAAAACCGACAAGGCCAAGGAGCCTCCCCCACGCGGCATCCAGATGTTCATCGGCAGTGCCTACTTCGTGCTCTCGTGGGAGTTTGTAGCGTATGTGAACACGTCTACACTGGCTAGGGATTTCCTGGTGTGGTCGAACGACACCTACTCCCCAGACGAACACTTCTGGGCCACTCTGACACGGGTGCCGGGCGTGCCGGGCGAGGTGCCCCGGGCCCAGGCCGACGTCACAGACCTAATGAGCAAGACCAGGCTGGTGAAGTGGAGTTACCTGGAGGGACCACTTTACCCAACATGCACAGGGAAACATGTCCGCAGTGTGTGTATCTATGGGGCTGGGGAGCTGTACTGGCTCATGAACTACGGCAGCTGGTTCGCCAATAAGGTGGATCCCAAAGTTGACCCAGTTCTTATCCAATGTCTGGAGGAGAAATTAGAGGAGAAACAGAGACTCTTGGTCAAGGCTAAGAAGTCACAACCAGAGACTCCCTCCTCTGGAAAATGTTAAATTAATTGATGAGTGATTGATGGATTAATAATTGCTTGATTCATGTTGGAATATGGACTACTGTAATTACAGCACCATTTTAGTATATATATTTATTTTTTTACAGTTTTTGTGTGTGAGTTGATTATGTCAGAAACTTAATTGAGGTGTGCTTTAAGGTACTAATGAAAGATTACATGGCATGCTGGATGAGAGACTCTGTCAGGTCTCTGGGTTAGAGTTAAACTATTGTTTTGCACCTTGATACTTGAAATGGGGAATGTTTGTCATAGCCTGACTTGAATGTGATATGGATCAGGGTAACAACCAGGGTATAACCTCTGCTCACAGGGTGAAAGCCTGTGACAACCAGTGTATAACGACTATGTATATTTAACCAATACCCACTGAACACAAACTGGTTGAGTCAAATCAAAATCTAATTTTATTTGTCACATTTGGGCCAAAGTAAAATGTTTAGACTGGTGATTTCTAAAGTGATTTCTCTGTTTCTCAAAGCAATACTCAATCCAGATGTTGCTTTAATGATTTCAATGAAAGAGTATTTTTAAGAGATAAATAAATGTGAAAGAAAGCGGGGCAGAGACATAGAACGTGTTTGTATCCCGAAGGAGGAGTTTACCTTTGACTCCAGATTGAGGTCAAAGACCACATGTTATCCTCTCACATCCCATGTTAGAAGGGGACATGCAGATCTGTATCATGACTACCTCTCAAGCCCATCAAATAATTGTGAATATTGGTGCAACAAGCTCTGCTTTGCTCTTTATCTATCTTAGTATCATCTGTCACATACCCAAACTGTCAGGACGTTTTGCATAAATAAACCCCTAGTTTATTTAATAGTGAATGTACCCACATGATAATGCAGTATAATGAGTATTTAAAGGGGAATCAGAGGGTAAACAGGGGAAATGTTAGCTCTGGATCAATAGTTTCCACCACACTTAACAGCTGCCTAAAGTTGCCTTTACAAACAGAGTAAAGCCAATAATGATCACACATGAACACTCCTATTAGAAGTGAAACAGCCTTTTTATACCAGGTTTTCCAATTGAGAAACTCCATGGCAGTAGTTTCAGAAATGATTTTAAAAAAACATGAAATCAACCTACACATCGTGAAAACAATGTAATAAGCACATAATGGACTAGGGAAAGTAGCAGACATTTTGGTTCTTGTGTTTAACTTGTCTTTGAATAAAAGTTGGATTTTAACTGGTCATACTGTATATTAAAAAACCTTTACTAAGATTAGAAAAGAGTTTTACCACCAAGACTTTGACTACTCAGATTAGAGGGATTTAGTCAGGCTAACTCACTGAAAGTTATTATAATGTCTACCAGTGTTTGTGTTAGGCATTGGCATCTCCATACAATGTTAATTAGTTATGTTACGTTCCTCAGCAAGAAAGCCAAAAATGTTCCTCAAACAGAAGGCGGAAATAACAAAGAGTCACTGACAACAAACAAATCGAAACAGATGGGGTTTTAGGACAGGTTCTGAAAGACAATTGTGGGGGTGTCCACTGAATGTTGACTAGCAACAACAACGGGGACCTAAAAGACACCCACCATGAGTACCCACTAAATTTACCCAATAAGAGGCCAACAAAAGAAAAACCCACACCAAACTTAAAGACAGGAAGCAAACCAAAAAGTGGAGCTACATGAGAGCTACAGTCCGGGTACCAGCCTTTTAAGCTAACATTCCACTCCTGCAAATAACAGGAGTGGCAAGGAGTAGAATGTAATATCTAAACAGAGACAGCAATCAGGCTAAGATGACCTGGGTCGTTACTGTCACGAATAGTACCGATGTTGACTCCCCTTCTGGTTCAGGTGGCGCTCGGCGGTCGTCGTCGCCGGTCTCCTAGCTGCCACCGATCCTTTGTTCTGTGTTTTGTTCCTTTGTTTTTGTCTAATTGGTTTCACCTGTTCCTTGTTTGGTTGTTAGGGTGGGGTTATTTAAGTTGGTTTAGCCCGCTTCTCTTTGTGCGGGCTTGTTCTACTGTATTGTGAGAGGTGTTAGTATTTTGTGTTGGGTTTTACGCTGTCCTAGTATTTTACCATAAGGGTCCTATTTGTTTTATAGTTTCGCCTGTGTTGGGTAAATACTATTTTGATCTTTTGATTACGGACATTAAAGCGTGTTTTTTCCCGCATCCTTTGCTCTCTGCGCCTGACTCCACACACACTCACTCATTGAGCATTACAGTTACACAAAATTAGACCCTTTTTGGTAGTGTAACTTTGTAAAAAAAATGTATATGATTTATTTCACCAAATTGTTATATTCTGTCATGAAGAGTACATGTTCAAATAAATAAAAAACATGTTTTCATGTTTAAATTAATATGGTAAGTGAAAATAAAGTGGCAGGGTAGCCTAGTGGTTAGAGCATTGGACTAGTAACCGAAAGATTGCAAGTTCAAATCCCAGAGCTGACAAGGTACAAATCTGTCATTCTGCCCCTGAACAGGCAGTTAACCCACTGTTCCTAAGCTGTCATTGAAAATAAGAATTTGTTAACTGACTTGCCTAGTAAAATAAAGATAAAATAAAAGGGTTGACCATAACAGGGTTGATGATTTCATCTTAGATCATCCAGAAATCCCCCTGTGACAGGGGAAATGGAAGCTTGTTGTGTGCAACAGGGAGATTCAATTGAATGTGAGCCTCACAAAACATCTAAAAGGTATCTATGGGTAACAGGGTTGAAGTGTTATACTCGGCTCACTCATTTTTCCAACACAAAACACCAGAAAATGTCCAGAAAGAGTAGATCCAGCTCGTCTGCTTTTACTCTATGATTTTACTATTAGATGTTCTGTTTCTTAAAAAACAAACATTTAAAAATAAATCGTTCCACCATATTTGTATTTATTATGGATCCCCATTAGCTGCTGCCAATGTTATCGTGTGTGTGTATGCATGTGTCTGTGCCTATGTATATGTTGCTTCACAGTCCCCGCTGTTCCATAAGGTGTATTTTATCTGTTTTTAAAATAACATTTTACTGCTCGCATCAGTCACTTGATGTGGAATAGAGTTCCATGTAGTCCTAGTCTGTACTGGACTTGGGGACTGTGAAGAGACCTCTTGTGGCATGTCTTGTGGGGTATGCATGTCCGAGCTGTGCGCCAGTAGTTCAAACAGACAGCTTGGTGCATTCAACATGTCAATACCTCTCATAAATACAAGTAGTGATGAAGTCAATCTCTCCTCCACTTTGAGCCCGGAGAGATTGACATGCATATTATTAATACATCCAAGAGCCAGCCGTGCTGCCCTGTTCTCAGCCAAAACGTCTATTTTTGTGGCACCTGACAACACCACTGAACAGGTGCGACAAAACTAGGGCCTGTTGGACCTGCCTTGTTGATAGTGTTGTTAAGAAGGTAGAGCAGCACTTCATTATGGTCAGACTTCTCCCCATCTTAGCTACTGTTGTTTTGACTATGTTTTGACCATGACAGTTCACAATCCAGGGTTATTCCAAGCAGTTTAGTCACTTCAGCTTGCTCAATTTCCACATCATTTATTACAAGATTTAGTTGTGGTTTAGGGTTTAGTGAGTGCTAAATACAATGCTGTTAGTTTTAGAAATATTTAGGACTAACTTATTCCTTGCCACCTACTGTGAAATTAACTGCAGCTTTTAAGTGTTGCAGTCATTTCTGTCGCTGTAGTAGCTGACGTGTACAGTTGAAGTCGGAAGTTTACATACACAGGTTGGAGTCATTAAAACTTGTTTTTCAACCACTCCACAAATTTTTTGTTAACAAACTATAGTTTTGGCAAGTCGGTTAAGATATCTACTTTGTGCATGACACAAGGAATTTTTCCAACATTTGTTTACAGACTATCACGCCCTGGTCGTAGTATATTGTGTTTGTCTTTATTTATTTGGTCAGGCCGGGGTGTGACATGGGTTTATTGTGGTGTGTTTTGTCTTGGGGTGTTGTTAGGTGTTGGGTGTGTGGCTTAGTGGGGGTATCTAGCTTAGTCCATGGCTGTCTTGAGTGGTTCTCAATCAGAGGCAGGTGTTTATCGTTGTCTCTGATTGGGAACCATATTTAGGCAGCCATATTCTTTTAGTATTTCGTGGGTGATTGTCTCTGTGTTTGTGGTCACCAGATAGGCTGTATAGGTTTTCACGTCCATTCTTTGTTTTGTTCGTTATTTCATGTCTAGTTCATTTCATTAAAGAACATGAATAACCACCAAGGTGCTTTTTGGTCCGCTTCTCCTTCGACAGACGAGAACTGTTACACAGACAGATTATTTCACTTATAATTCACGACATCACAATTCCAGTGGGTCAGAAGTTTACATACACTAAGTTGGCTGTGCCTTTAAACTGCTTGGAAAATGCCAAAAAATGATGTCATGGCTTTAGAAGCTTCTGATAGGCTAATTGACATCATTTGAGTCAATTGAAGGTGTACCTGTGGATGTACTTCAAGGCCTACCTTCAAACTCCGTGCCTCTTTGCTTGACATCATGGGTGAAAATCTAAATCAATCAGCCAAGACCTCAGAAAAAAATGTAAACCTCCACAAGTCTGGTTTATCCTTGGGAGCAATTTCCAGACGCCTGAAGGTACCACGTTCATCTGTAACAACAATAGTACGCAAGTATAAGCGCCATGGGACCACGCAGCCTTCATACCACTCAGGAAGGAGACGCGTTCTGTCTCCTAGAGATTAACGTACTTTGGTGTGAAAAGTGCAAATCAATCCCAGAACAACAGCAAAGGACATTGTGAAGATGCTGGAGGGAACAGGTACAAAAGTTTCTATATCTACAGTAAATTGAGTCCTATATCGACTTAAACTGAAAGGCCACTCAGCAAGGAAGAAGCCACTGCTCCAAAACCGCCATAAAAAAAATCCAGACTATGGTTTGCAACTGCACATTGGGACACAGATTTTACTTTATGAGAAATGTCCTCTTGTCTGATGAAACAAAAATAGAACTGTTTGGCCATAATGATCATCGTTATGTTGGGAGCAAAAAGGGGGAGGCTTGCAAGCTGAAGAACACCATCCCAACCGTGAAGCACCTGGGTGGCAGCATCATGTTGTGGGGGTGATTTGCTGCAGGAGGGACTGGTGCACTTCACAAAATAGATGGCACCATGAGGAAGGGGAAATTATGTGGATATATTGAAGCAACAGACATCAGTCAGGAAGTTAAAGCTTGGTAACAAATGGTTTTTCCAAATGGACAATGACCCCAAGCATACTTCCAAAGTTGTGGCAAAATGGCTTAAGCACAAGTTATTGGACTGGCATCACAAAGCCCTGACATAAATTCTATAGAAAATGTGTGGGCAGAACTGAAAAAGTGTGTGCGAGCAAGGAGGCCTACAAACCTGACTCAGTTACACCAGCCCTGTCAGGAAGAATAGGTCAAAATTCGCCCAACTTATTGTGGGAAGCTTGTGGAAGGCTACCTGAGATGTTTGAACCAAGTTAAACAACTTAAAGGCAATGCTACCAAATACTAATTGAGTGTATGTAAACTCCTGACCCACTGGGAATGTGATGAAAGAAACAAGAGCTGAAATAAATCATTCTGTCTACTATTATTCCGACATTTCACATTCTTAAAACAAGTGGTGATCCTAACTGGCCTAAGACATGGAATTTTTACTTTGATTAAATGTCAGGAATTGTGAAAAACTGAGTTTAAATGTATTTGGTTAAGGTGTCTGTAAACTTCCGACATCAACTGTATATTGTTGCGTCATCCGTATATATAGGCACACCGGCTTTACTCATATCAAGTGGCATGTTGTTAGTAAAGATTGAAAAAGTAAGGGGCCTCTACAGCTGCCCTGGAAAATTCCTGATTCTACCTGGATTATGTTGGAAAGGCTTCTATTAAACAACACCCTCTGTGTTCTGTTAGACAGGTAACTCTTTATCCACAATATAGCAGGGGGTGTAAAGCCATAACACGTTCTAGAACACCTTCTGTGTTCTGTTAGACTGGTAACTCTTTATCCACAATATAGCAGGGGGTGTAAAGCCACAACACATTCTAGAACACCTTCTGTGTTCTGTTAGACTGGTAACTCTTTATCCACAATATAGCAGGGGGTGTAAAGCCACAACACATTCTAGAACACCTTCTGTGTTCTGTTAGACTGGTAACTCTTTATCCACAATATAGCAGGGGGTGTAAAGCCATAACACATTCTAGAACACCCTCTGTTCTGTTAGACTGGTAACTCTTTATCTACATTATAGCAGGGGGTGTAAATCCATAGCACAAGTTGTTTTTTAGACTATGATCGATAATGTCAACAAAACAGCCCCCACAATTATTTTATCATACATTTCTCTCAGACAATCATCAGTCATTTGTATAAGTGCTGTGCTTGTTGAATGTCCTTCCCTATAAGCGTGCTGAAAGTTTGTTGTCAATTTGTTTACTGTGAAATAGCATTGTATGTAGTCAAACACACTTTTTTCCAAAAGTTTCCTACTGGTTGGTAGCAGGCTGATTGGTCGGCTATTTGAGCCATTAAAGGGGGCTTTACTATTCTTAGGTACTAGAATGACTTTATTTTCCCTCCAAGCCTGAGGGCACACACTTTCTAGTAGGCTTAATTTCAATATGTGGCGAATATGAGTGGCAATATTGTCTGCTATTTTCCTCAGTAATTTTCCATCCAAGTTGTCAGACCCCGGTGGCTTGTCATTGTTGATAGACAACAACAAAAAATTCACCTCTTCCACACTGACTTTACGGAATTCAAAATTACAATGCTAGTCTTTCATAATTTGGTCCGATATGCCTGGATGTGTTGTGTCAGCGTTTGTTGCTGGCATGTCATGCCTAAGTTTGCTAATCTTCCCAATTCAAAAAATCATTAAAGAAGTTGTCAATATAGTTTTTTCAGCCGGACTTACTTGCCATTCCTTTTGCCTCTCTCAACCATAACATTTTTCAATTCCTCATCAATTCAAGGGGATTTAACCGTTTTTACAGTCATTTTCTTAATTGGTACATGTTTATTAGTAACTGGAATAAGCAATCGTAAATGTGTGAAGTTTGTTTGCTCCTTATAATACACCACGGACCCAAAAATATTATTTACATCAACAACATAGGAATCACTACAAACTTATTGTTTGACCTCTTATACACTAAATTAGGCCCAGCCATGGGAACTTTGATTTTCCTAGATATGGCTACTATATCGTGATCACCACATCCGATGGATCTGGATACTGCTTTCAAGCTAATTTCTGTAGCATTAGTAAAGATGTGATCAATACATGTTGATTTAATTCCTGTACTGTTTGTAACTACCCTGTAGGTTGACTGATAACCTGAACCAGGTTGTAGATACTGGTTACAGTTTGGAGCTTTTTCTTGAGTGGGCTGCTTGATGAAAGCCAGTCAATATTTTAATCACCCAGAAAATATATCTCTCTGTTGATATAACATACATCATCAAGCATTTCACACACATTATCCAGATACTGACTGTTAGCACTTGGTGGTCTATAGCAGCTTCCCACCAGAATGAGCTTAAGGTGAGGCAGATGAACCTGTAGCCATATTACTTCAACAGTATTTAACATGAGATCCTCTCTAATCTTTACAGGAATGTGGTTCTGAATATAAACAGCAACACCTCCACCACTGGCATTTCTATCTTTTCTGTAAATGTTATAACCTTGTATTGCTACCACTGTAAAGGTATTATCTAAGTGAGTTTCAGAGATGTCATTTGATACTAGCAAACTATTGATTTCATGAACCTTGCTCCTTAAGCAACATATGTTAACGTGGGCTATTTTGAGCACTTTTCTTCTGGGATGTTTACTTGTTTTCATTGCTTTACTGGAAAGCTTGGCAGAAGTAGATATTCTCATGTTATTTGTGTTAGTGCAGGGTGAGCTGTACACAGTGGACCTCCTCCTAGGGCACACCGACTTAGTGCTAACAGTATAAATCTGGTTCATAGGCACAGGATTACTGCGTACAATAACTGTGGGATCAGCAGAGGCATTCAGGGCAGTTAGAGGGACATAAATTAGGTTACTTACAACGCCCCTAAGACAATGTACATCTGCTGAAGCTTTATGACAATACAGCGACACAATGGTAGGGATTAGTTGAGCTGGGCTTGGATCATTGATAAGTCATTGTCTAAACGCAGCCTTATCGTGCTGTGAAAGGATCCAGGATCCCAAATGATTTGGGTGGATCCCATCCTCCTTATAAAACGTGTTTTGTTTTCAAAAGGTATAGAAATTGTCAACAAAAGTTACACCCATTGAGCTGCAGTAATCACGTAGCCAGTTGTGAAGATAAAGAATCCTGCTAAAGCGTTCAGTGCCGCGATTCAGAGATGGCAGAGGGCCAGATATGATCGGTCTTTTGTTAGTGTTTAGCAGAGAGTCAATCAACTCTTTAAAATCCAGTTTCAACTGTGCAGAACTGCCCTTCATAATGTCATTAAAACCAGATGGACTACGATAGAATCGATTTCCATGTCATTTATTCGAGCTCCGGGATAGGACATTGTTTTTGCACCAGGAATGGTCACATTTCTTACCATAGAACTACCCAATATCATGGCTGGCGAGAAGGACGAGGAAATCCGCCCACTCCCATGTTTCACAGGATTTGGAGAACCCTTAATGGACCAGCGAGAGGCAGAATAACTTGAGCCCATTTCTCCCAGCACCTGGTGTAGGCCTCCGACAGATGGAGAAGCTCTGCTCGATCCAGAGCAGGGATGGAAGGTTGCCGACGTCGAATCTGGAAGTCGTAGGATTATGCACTGCGGACGCAGACACAAGCATCCCAAGCAGCGAATGTTGCATGTAACGGTTAGTGGTGTAACAGTTTTCCATGTAGTCTATATTAAAGGGCACTTCATTTAAAAGGCTTTTAAAATTCAATATTTGTGCACAATTTCTACTTAAAATATATTCCGTTTGAAAAGATCTACCTGAAGCTGTAAGAGCTGTTGTTCCCAAACCATTGCAGTTAACAACTGTAAAGGATTTGGCCATGTTTCAAGTGTGTGAAGATGGATGGAGTAAAATGAAGAAAGATGTGTGGAAGGGCGATGGTGTTGCAAGTGCGTCATTCTATGAAAATGATGGCTTTTTGAACAGACAACTTTTACAAATTGTTATTCTTTTTTTTAAATCAAAACTTAGTCTGATAATAGTTAACCTCTTAATATTATAAATCAACATAAATGACAGCCTAACATATTTTAATATTTTTACTACATTACATTAAAAAAAATGCTTGTGCTGCCTTTTTGTCACTGGTATTACCTATATTTTAGATGACAATACAGGCTTTCTAGAATGTAATTTCAGTCTTTAATTTGCATATATAATCAAAGACAGAAATGGTTTATGGTAATACAAAAAAATGGTTTGGATTGGTAGTAATTGACTTTAAACATGCATCTGTAAAATTCTATTGTCTGACATTTTTCCATTTACACTCGTTTTTTTTGTAACAGAAATAATTGAGGTGAGTCATCAAAATTGAATGATCGTATCCTTAAACTGTTTACTAATGAATGTATCAACAGTTAGGTAGATACAAAAAACATATTCAATCAAATTGGGCAACTCTGATGGCAGAACACCAACATGCCATACAGTAATACCAGTGACACAATGTAACACCAGTGACACAATGTAACACCAATGACAAACATAAGATTATTTCAAAGAAATGTTATTCATTTATTAGCAAAGATTAAGACCAAAGATTTCATAGAGATGAGTTGGATGAACAATAAAATGAGGGTTATTGGTCAAAGATTAAGACCAAAAGATGAAGCCTATTGACCAAAAGACGATGCCTAAAACGTGTCTTTCATAACACAATAGTGTCATACAGACATATTAAACATGTCCACTAGAACATTAGAAACACTAACATTGAACATAAACTAAAACTGTTTTTCTAACCGCACTGATACAATTATGTAGGATTTGCTCACCTGATTCACTAATCAAGGGCATGCTGATTAGTTGACCAGTTGAAAGGTGTGAGCTGTGGAGTAGTTCAAATACATGGAACGGCTGGGGGTCCTCAAGGAGAAGTTTGAGAACCATTGGTGCAATGTAGAGGCTACAATCCGAGAAGACACTGCCTTGTCCTGATCTGATCTGGAAAACCCAATCTGCCTCATATTGTTTAAACAGCCTCTTGGATGAACCGACCTGTCCACATGCTACCTGGACAAGCTATGGACCCTGGGGGTAGAAGCAAACAGGTAACCGAGCTATAACTAGGCCACAACAAACAGATAACCAGGCTATAACTAGGCCACAACAAACAGATAACCAGGCTATAACTAGGCCACAACAAACAGATAACCAGGCTCTAACTAGGCCACAACAAACAGATTAGCAGGCTATAACTAGGACACAACAAACAGATAACCAGGCTATAACTAGGCCACAATAAACAGATTAGTAGGCTATAACTAGGCCACAACAAACAGATAACCAGGCTATAACTAGGCCACAACAAACAGATTAGTAGGCTATAACTAGGCCACAACAAACAGATAACCAGGCTCTAACTAGGCCACAACCAGATTAGCAGGCTATAACTAGGCCACAACAAACAGATAACCAGGCTATAACTAGGCCACAACAAACAAATTAGCAGGCTATAACTAGACCAGAACAATGTGAGACAGCTAACTATTAATGTGAGAGACAAAGATATGCTGTCACTCAATGTATGTAAAACAATTATTAATTTATTTATTTATTTCACCTTCATTTAACCAGTTAGGCCAGTTGAGAACAAGTTCTCATTTACAACTGCGACCTGGCCATGATAAAGCAAAGCAGTGCGACAAAAAACAACAACACAGAGTTACACATGGGATAAACAAAAGTACAGTCAATAACACAATGAGTCTATTACAGTGTGCAGATGGAGTAAGGAGGTCAGGCTATAACTAGGCCACAACAAACAGATAACCAGGCTATAACTAGGCCACAACAAACAGATTAGCAGGCTATAACTAGGCCACAACAAACAGATAACCAGGCTATAACTAGGCCACAACAAACAAATTAGCAGGCTATAACTAGGCCACAACAAACAGATAACAGTCTATAACTAGGCCACAACAAACAGATAACCAGGCTATAAGAGGCCACAACAAACAGATAACCAGGGGATAACTAGGCCACAACAAACAGATTAGCAGGCTATAACTAGGCCACAACAAACAGATAACCAGGCTATAACTAGGCCACAACAAACAGATAACCAGGCTATAACTAGGCCACAACAAACAGATTAGCAGGCTATAACTAGGCCACAACAAACAGATTAGTAGGCTATAACTAGGCCACAACAAACAGATTAGCAGGCTATAACTAGGACAAACAGATAACCAGGCTATAACTAGGAACAAACAGATTAGAGGGGATAACCAGGCTATAAAAACAGATAAGAGGGAGCCACAACAAACAGATAATGAGCTATAGAGGCCACAACAAACAGATTACCAGGCTATAAGAGAGCCACAACAAACAGATAACCAGGCTATAACTAGGCCACAACAAACAGATTAGCAGGGAATAACTAGGCCACAACAAACAGATAACCAGGCTATAACTAGGAGATTACCAGGCTATAACTAGGCCACAACAAACAGATAACCAGGCTATAACTAGGCCACAACAAACAGATTAGCAGGCTATAACTAGGCCACAACAAACAGATAACCAGGCTATAACTAGGCCACAACAAACAGATTACCAGGCTATAACTAGGCCACAACAAACAGATAACCACTATAACTAGGCCACAACAAACAGATAACCAGGCTATAACTAGGCCACAACAAACAGATAACCAGGCTATAACTAGGCCACAACAAACAGATAACCAGGCTATAACTAGGCCACAACAAACAGATTAGGAGCTATAACAGGCCACAACAAACAGATAACCAGGCTATAACTAGGCCACAACAAACAGTACCAGGCTATAACTGGCCACAACAAACAGATACAGGCTATAACTGCCACAACAAACAGATAACCAGGCTATAACTAGGCCACAACAAACAGATTACCAGGCTATAACTAGGCCACAACAAACAGGTGAGGCTATAACTAGGCCACAACAAACAGATTACAGGCTATAACTAGGCCACAACAAACAGATAACCAGGCTATAACTAGGCCACAACAAACAGATTAGTAGGCTATAACTAGGCCACAACAAACAGATGCTATAACTAGGCCACAACGTCTGAGGCAATCTCTCAGGCCACAACAAACAGATAACCAGGCTATAACTAGGCCACAACAAAGGATTCAGGCTATAACTAGGCCACAACACAGATTCAGGATAACAGGCCACAACAAACAGATAATTCAGGATATAACTAGGCCACAACAAACAGATAACCAGCTATAACTAGGCCACAACAAACAGATTCAGGCTATAACTAGGCCACAACAAACAGGATTCAGGCTATAACTAGGCCACAACAAACAGATTCAGGCTATTAGGCCACAACAAACAGATAGCAGGCTATAACTAGCCACAACAAACAGATTAGTAGGCTATAACAGGCCACAACAAACAGATAACCAGGCTATAACAGGCCACAACAAACAGATTCAGGCTATAACTAGGCCACAACAAACAGATTCAGGATAACTAGGCCACAACAAACAGATTCAGGATAACTAGGCCACAACAAACAGATAACCAGGCTATAACAGGACAACAAACAGATTCAGGCTATAACTAGGCCACAACAAACAGATCAGGCTATAACTAGGCCACAACAAACAGATTCAGGCTATAACAGGCCACAACAAACAGATAACCAGGCTATAACTAGGCCACAACAAACAGATGCAGGCTATAACTAGGCCACAACAAACAGATAACCAGGCTATAACTAGGCCACAACAAACAGATAACCAGGCTA
Organism: Oncorhynchus masou masou; assembly: GCF_036934945.1. Taxonomy (NCBI): domain Eukaryota; kingdom Metazoa; phylum Chordata; class Actinopteri; order Salmoniformes; family Salmonidae; genus Oncorhynchus; species Oncorhynchus masou. The sequence goes on from NC_088222.1 coordinate 16,966,213, forward strand.
TAACTAGGAACAAACAGATAACCAGGCTATAACTAGGCCACAACAAACAGATAACCAGGCTATAACTAGGCCACAACAAACAGATAACCAGGCTATAACTAGGCCACAACAAACAGATTTGCAGGCTATTAGGCCACAACAAACAGATAACCAGGCTATAACTAGGCCACAACAAACAGATTGCAGGCTATAACTAGGCCACAACAAACAGATAACCAGGCTATAACTAGGCCACAACAAACAGATAACCAGGCTATAACTAGGCCACAACAAACAGATAACCAGTCTATAACTAGGCCACAACAAACAGATAACCAGGCTATAACTAGGCCACAACAAACAGATCAGGCTATAACTAGGCCACAACAAACAGATAACCAGGCTATAACTAGGCCACAACAAACAGATAACCAGGCTATAACTAGGCCACAACAAACAGATAACCAGGCTATAACTAGGCCACAACAAACAGATTAGCAGGCTATAACTAGGCCACAACAAACAGATAACCAGGCTATAACTAGGCCACAACAAACAGATAACCAGGCTATAACTAGGCCACAACAAACAGATAACCAGGCTATAACTAGGCCACAACAAACAGATTAGCAGGCTATAACTGGCCACAACAAACAGATAACCAGGCTATAACTAGGCCACAACAAACAGATAACCAGGCTATAACTAGGCCACAACAAACAGATTACCAGGCTATAACTAGGCCACAACAAACAGATTAGGAGGCTATAACTAGGCCACAACAAACAGATTAACCAGGCTATAACTAGGCCACAACAAACAGATAACCAGGCTATAACAGGCCATAAACAAACAGATAACCAGGCTATAACTAGGCCACAACAAACAGATACCAGGCTATAACTAGGCCACAACAAAAGATTAACCAGGCTATAACTAGGCCACAACAAACAGCTATAATAGAACCAGGCTATAACTAGGCCACAACAAACAGATTTCAGGCTATAACTAGGCCACAACAAACAGATAACCAGGCTATAACTAGGCCACAACAAACAGATTAACAGGCTATAACTAGGCCACAACAAACAGATAACCAGGCTATAACTAGGCCACAACAAACAGATTAGCAGGCTATAACTAGGCCACAACAAACAGATTTAGGCTATAACTTAGATAACCAGGCTATAACTAGGCCACAACAAACAGATAACCAGGCTATAACTAGGCCACAACAAACAGATAACCAGGCTATAACTAGGCCACAACAAACAGATTACAGGCTATAACTAGGCCACAACAAACAGATAACAGTCTATAACTAGGCCACAACAAACAGATTACCAGGCTATAACTAGGCCACCAAACAGATTCCTGGCTATAACTGTGCCACAACAAACAGATAACCAGGCTATAACTAGGCCACAACAAAAGATTAGCAGGCTATAACTAGGCCACAACAAACAGATAACCAGGCTATAACTAGGCCACAACAAACAGATAACCAGGCTATAACTAGGCCACAACAAACAGATAACCAGGCTATAACTAGGCCACAACAAACAGATTAACCAGGCTATAACTAGGCCACAACAAACAGATAACCAGGCTATAACTAGGCCACAACAAACAGATTACCAGGCTATAACTAGGCCACAACAAACAGATAACCAGGCTATAACTAGGCCACAACAAACAGATAACCAGGCTATAACTAGGCCACAACAAACAGATAACCAGGCTATCTAGGCCACAACAAACAGATAACCAGGCTATAACTAGGCCACAACAAACAGATAACCAGGCTATAACTAGGCCACAACAAACAGATATTCTGATTAGGCTATAACTAGGCCACAACAAAAGATAACCAGGCTATAACTAGGCCACAACAAACAGATTAGTAGGCTATAACTAGGCCACAACAAACAGATAACCAGGCTATAACTAGGCCACAACAAACAGAAGTAGGCTATAACTAGGCCACAACAAACAGATAACCAGGCTATAACTAGGCCACAACAAACAGATTATAGGCTACAACTAGGCCACAACAAACAGATAACCAGCTATAACTAGGCCACAACAAACAGATTAGCAGGCTATAACTAGGCCACAACAAACAGATAACCAGGCTATATCTAGGCCACAACAAACAATTAGCAGGCTATAACTAGGCCACAACAAACAGATAACCAGGCTATAACTAGGCCACAACAAACAGATAACCAGGCTATAACTAGGCCACAACAAACAGATAACCAGGCTATAACTAGGCCACAACAAACAGATTAGCAGGCTATAACTATGCCACAACAAACAGATAACCAGGCTATAACTAGGCCACAACAAACAGATAACCAGGCTATAACTAGGCCACAACAAACAGATTATTCAGGCTATAACTAGGCCACAACAAACAGATTAGTAGGCTATAACTAGGCCACAACAAACAGATAACCAGGCTATAACTAGGCCATAAACAAACAGATACCAATAACAGCCTAACATACAGATAACCAGGCTATAACTAGGCCACAACAAAAAAAAGGCTATAACTAGGCCACAACAAACAGATAACCAGATAACCAGGCTATAACTAGGCCACAACAAACAGATAACCAGGCTATAACTAGCCACAATGACAGATAACCAGGCTATAACTAGGCCACAACAAACAGATAATTTCAGGCTTTAACTAGGCCACAACAAACAGATAAGCAGGCTATAACTAGGACACAACAGACAGATAACCAGGCTATAACTAGGCCACAACAAACAGAAACCAGGCTATAACTAGGCCACAACAAACAGATAACCAGGCTATAACTAGGCCACAACAAACAGATGCAGGCTATAAAACACAACAAACAGATAACCAGGCTATAACTAGGCCACAACAAACAGATTAGCAGGCTATTTAGGCCACAACAAACAGATAACCAGGCTATAACTAGGCCACAACAAACAGATAACCAGGCTATAACTAGGCCACAACAAACAGATTACTAGGCTATAATGTAACAAACAGATTAGGCTATAATAGGCCAAACAAACAGATATTCAGGCTATAACTAGGCCACAACAAACAGATAACCAGGCTATAACTAGGCCACAACAAACAGCAGGCTATAACTAGGCCACAACAAACAGATAACCAGTCTATAACTAGGCCACAACAAACAGATAACCAGGCTATAACTAGGCCACAACAAACAGATAACCAGGCTATAATTAGGCCACAACAAACAGATTATTCAGGCTATAACTAGGCCACAACAAACAGATTACCAGGCTATAACTAGGACACAACAAAAGATAACCAGGCTATAACTAGGCCACAACAAACAGATTAAGACCAAAAGATGAAGGCTATTGACCAAACAGATAACCTAAAAGGCTATTAGGCCACAACAAACAGATAACAGGCTATAACTAGGCCACAACAAACAGATAACCAGGCTATAACTAGGCCACAACAAACAGATTAACAGGCTATAACAGGCCACAACAAACAGATAACCAGGCTATAACTAGGCCACAACAAACAGATTAGCAGGCTATAACTAGGCCACAACAAACAGATAACCAGGCTATAACTAGGCACACAAACTGATTCAGGCTATAACTAGGCCACAACAAACAGATAACCAGATTCTATAACTAGGCCACAACAGTTGAATCAGGATAACCAGGCTATAACTAGGCCACAACAAACAGATAACCAGGCTATAACTAGGCCACAACAAACAGATAACCAGGCTATTGCCACAACAAACAGATTAGCAGGCTATAACTAGGCCACAACAAACAGATTAGTAGGCTAGGACACAACAAACAGATAACCAGGCTACACTGCCACAACAAACAGATTAGTAGGCTATAACTAGGCCACAACAAACAGATAACCAGGCTATAACTAGGCCACAACAAACATATTGTTTATAACAGCCACAACAAACAGATAACCAGTCTATAACTAGTCCACAACAAACAGATAACAAGCTATAACTAGGCCACAACAAACAGATTAGTAGGCAATAACTAGAAACAAACAGATAACCAGGCTATAACTAGGCCACAACAAACAGATAACCAGGCTATAACTAGGCCACAACAAACAGATAACCAGGCTATAACTAGGCCACAACAAACAGATAACCAGGCTATAACTAGGCCACAACAAACAGATTAGCAGGCTATAACTAGGCCACAACAAACAGATTAGCAGGCTATAACTAGGCCACAACAAACAGATTAGTAGGCTATAACTAGGACACAACAAACAGATAACCAGGCTATAACTAGGCCACAACAAACAGATTAGTAGGCTATAACTAGGCCACAACAAACAGATAACCAGGCTATAACTAGGCCACAACAAACAGATTAGCAGGCTATAACTAGGCCACAACAAACAGATAACCAGGCTATAACTAGGCCACAACAAACAAATTAGCAGGCTATAACTAGACCACAAACAAACAGATAACAAATTAGCAGGCTATAACTAGGCCACAACAAACAGATAACCAGTCTATAACTAGGCCACAACAAACAGATAACCAGGCTATAACTATTTCACAAACAAACAGAGGCCACAACAAACAGAACAGGTGGCCATAAATAACCAGCTATAACTAGCCACAACAAACAGATAACCAGGCTATAACTGCCACAACAAACAGATAACCAGGCTATAACTAGGCCACAACAAACAGATTACCAGGCTATAACTAGGCCACAACAAACAGCAGGCTATAACTAGGACACAACAAACAGATAACACAGGCTATAACTAGGCCATAAACAAACAGATAACCAGGCTATAACTAGGCCACAACAAACAGATAACCAGGCTATAACTAGGCCACAACAAACAGATGCAGGCTATAACTAGCCACAACAAACAGATAACCAGGCTATAACTAGGCCACAACAAACAGATAACCAGGCTATAACTAGGCCACAACAAACAGATTACCAGGCTATAACTAGGCCACAACAAACAGATAACCAGGCTATAACTAGGCCACAACAAACAGATAACCGAGCTATAACTAGGCCACAACAAACAGATAACCAGGCTATAACTAGGCCACAACAAACAGATAACCAGGCTATAACTAGGCCACAACAAACAGATAACCAGGCTCTAACTAGGCCACAACAAACAGATTAGCAGGCTATAACTAGGACACAACAAACAGATAACCAGGCTATAACTATAACTAGGCCACAACAAACAGATAACCAGGCTATAACTAGGCCACAACAAACAGATAACCAGGCTATAACTAGGCCACAACAAACAGATAACCAGGCTATAACTAGGCCACAACAAACAGATTAGCAGGCTATAACTAGGCCACAACAAACAGATTAGCAGGCTATAACTAGGCCACAACAAACAGATAACCAGGCTATAACTAGGCCACAACAAACAGATAACCAGGCTATAACTAGGCCACAACAAACAGATAACCAGGCTATAACTAGGCCACAACAAACAGATAACCAGGCTATAACTAGGCCACAACAAACAGATAACCAGGCTATAACTAGGCCACAACAAACAGATAACCAGGCTATAACTAGGCCACAACAAACAGATAACCAGGCTATAACTAGGCCACAACAAACAGATAACCAGGCTATAACTAGGCCACAACAAACAGATTAGTAGGCTATAACTAGGACACAACAAATAGATAACCAGGCTATAACTAGGCCACAACAAACAGATAACCAGGCTATAACTAGGCCACAACAAACAGATAACCAGGCTATAACTAGGCCACAACAAACAGATTAGTAGGCTATAACTAGGCCACAACAAACAGATAACCAGGCTATAACTAGGCCACAACAAACAGATTAGTAGGCTATAACTAGGCCACAACAAACAGATAACCAGGCTATAACTAGGCCACAACAAACAGATTACCAGGCTATAACTAGGCCACAACAAACAGATAACCAGGCTATAACTAGGCCACAACAAACAGATTAGCAGGCTATAACTAGGCCACAACAAACAGATAACCAGTCTATAACTAGGCCACAACAAACAGATAACCAGGCTATAACTAGGCCACAACAAACAGATAACCAGGCTATAACTAGGCCACAACAAACAGATTAGCAGGCTATAACTAGGCCACAACAAACAGATAACCAGGCTATAACTAGTCCACAACAAACAGATAACCAGGCTATAACTAGGCCACAACAAACAAACCAGGCTATTAGATAACCAGGCTATAACTAGGCCACAACAAACAGATAACCAGGCTATAACTAGGCCAAAACAAACAGATAACCAGGCTATAACTAGGCCACAACAAACAGATTACCAGGCTATAACTAGGCCACAACAAACAGATAACCAGGCTATAACTAGGCCACAACAAACAGATTACCAGGCTATAACTAGGCCACAACAAACAGATAACCAGGCTATAACTAGGCCACAACAAACAGATAACCAGGCTATAACTAGGCCACAACAAACAGATTACCAGGCTATAACTAGGCCACAAACAAACAGATAACCAGGCTATAACTAGGCCACAACAAACAGATAACCAGGCTATAACTAGGCCACAACAAACAGATTAGCAGGCTATAACTAGGCCACAACAAACAGATTAGTAGGCTATAACTAGGACACAACAAATAGATAACCAGGCTATAACTAGGCCAAAACAAACAGATAACCAGGCTATAACTAGGCCACAACAAACAGATAACCAGGCTATAACTAGGCCACAACAAACGGAATAGCAGGCTATAACTAGGCCACAACAAACAGATAACCAGGCTATAACTAGGCCACAACAAACAGATTAGCAGGCTATAACTAGGACACAACAGACAGATAACCAGGCTATAACTAGGCCACAACAAACAAATTAGCAGGCTATAACTAGGCCACAACAAACAGATAACAGTCTATAACTAGGCCACAACAAACAGATAACCAGGCTATAACTAGGCAACAACAAACAGATAACCAGGCTATAACTAGGCCACAACAAACAGATTAGCAGGCTATAACTAGGCCACAACAAACAGATAACCAGGCTATAACTAGGCCACAACAAACAGATAACCAGGCTATAACTAGGCCACAACAAACAGATTAGCAGGCTATAACTAGGCCACAACAAACATATTAGTAGGCTATAACTAGGCCACAACAAACAGATTAGCAGGCTATAACTAGGCCACAACAAACAGATAACCAGGCTATAACTAGGCCACAACAAACAGATAACCAGGCTATAACTAGGCCACAACAAACAGATTAGCAGGCTATAACTAGGCCACAACAAACAGATAACCAGGCTATAACTAGGCCACAACAAACAGATTAGTAGGCTATAACTAGGCCACAACAAACAGATAACCAGGCTATAACTAGGCCACAACAAACAGATTAGTAGGCTATAACTAGGACACAACAAACAGATTAGTAGGCTATAACTAGGCCACAACAAACAGATAACCAGGCTATAACTAGGCCACAACAAACAGATTAGTAGGCAATAACTAGGACACAACAAACAGATTAGTAGGCTATAACTAGGCCACAACAAACAGATTAGTAGGCTATAACTAGGCCACAACAAACAGATTAGCAGGCTATAACTAGGCCACAACAAACAGATAACCAGGCTATAACTAGGCCACAACAAACAGATTAGTAGGCTATAACTAGGACACAACAAACAGATTAGTAGGCTATAACTAGACCAGAACAATGTGAGACAGCTAACTATTAATGTGAGAGACAAAGATATGCTGTCACTCAATGTATGTAAAACAATTATTTATTTATTTATTTCACCTTCATTTAACCAGTTAGGCCAGTTGAGAACAAGTTCTCATTTACAACTGCGACCTGGCCATGATAAAGCAAAGCAGTGCAACAAAAAACAGCAACACAGAGTTACACATGGGATAAACAAAAGTACAGTCAATAACACAATAGAAAAGTCTATATACAGTGTGTGCAGATGGAGTAAGGAGGTCAGGCAATAAATAGGCCATAGTAGCGAAGTAATTACAATTTAGCAAATTAACACTGGAGTGATAGATGTGCAGATGATAATGTGCAAGTAGAAATACTGGTTCAACCAATATGGCAACTAAATGCTTTCGTAAGAAAGCGGTATGTAAATACAAAACCTGGTCTGGCTAAACATTTACAGTATGCAAATTATAGTTTTGTTCCTGTTTCGTTGTGCCAGTCTGATCTGTTAAAACCTGTTCTAGCAGAATGAAGCAGATGCTATCTGGCCAGGGTTCTTCCACATTCCGCACATTTATAAACGGGAATTGTACACACATTTGCTCTGTTGGTTTCAGTGTGGTTATCAGAAGTACACTCAGTTCCAAACTCATACATGTTTGGAATAATACGTGTGGTGAGCAGTTGTCTGGTGTAGGTGGACGCAGCGCTCCACTAATGTTCTGTCAAAAAATAATCAGAAATCACGAAGCAGATATAGTCTATGGTAGAAAGCAGAGGAGGATGGGCTCATTGTAATGGCTGGAATGGAATTAATGGAACGGCATCAAACACATGGAAACCACATGTTTGACTCTGTTACGTAAATACCATTCCAGCCATTACAATTAGCCTGTCCTCCTATAGCTCCTCCCACCAGCCTCCACTGGTAGAAAGAGTTTTCTGCAGCCTACAGGCTGGACATCAAGTGTATGAAAATGTAATGAGTTGTACACACATGCAGGTTTCTCCCATCAAAAAGCCTAACCTAAATGGCACCCAATCAAGTAAAAACTGCCCTGACAGGTTAACAAAGAACATACCAGAGCTGACAATGGAAAGATCTGTCGTTCTGCCTCTGAACAAGGCGGTTAACACACTGTCCCCCGGGCGCCGTTGACGTGGATGTCGATTAAGGCAGAGCCACTCGCACCTCTCTGATTCAGACACATTTCAGTCGAAAACATTCAGTTGTTCAACTGACTAGGTATCCCTAGTAAAATGACTAGGTATCCCTAGTAAAATGACTAGGTATCCCTAGTAAAATGGACAATGTGGAATGGGCAATCAGGCTCCTCACAACTGCTTTCCAGGAATTTCACCCCATGGGCTAAATTGTCATTATCAGTGATTTCAAGTTTGCATCAGTCAATTTTTGACTCCTGATAAAGTTGGGTAGCTGATAGACAAATGCAATAGTCACAGGAATCAGGACTAATAAAGCCAATGCAACTGCATGTTTTACAAACGGACGGTCTACCATCAATCAAATTCCATCTGAGGGTCGAGACTGTAGGCCACACTACAGTTAGCACGGATCGACGCCCACGTCTTTTGGACAAATGTTTTTGGTACAGTCCGGACTTGATTTCCACGGACTTTGATATTTGGTTCAGATTTGGTCCGGTTCGGACCAATCATAGACGTCTATGTTTGGTTCAGATTTGGTCCGGTCTGGATCAGCCTTGATATGGCAAAACATATAGACGTTTATAAATGGCACATGTTCACAATCCATGCCTCAATTGTCTCAAGGCTTAAAAATCATTCTATAATCTTTCCTTTCTCCATCATTTATACTGATTGAAGTGGATTTAACAGGTAACATCAATAAGGGATCATAGCTTTCACCTGGATTCCCCTGGTCAGTCTATGTCATGGAAATAACTGGTGCTGCTAATATTTTGTACACTCAGAGTATAGAACCATGTTACATAGCCATGTAGTTAAAAAAAGACAGCTTAGAAAATGGTGTATTCTTTTCACGTACAGTATGTGTCAGTCCTCAGCATACTGGTTATTAGTGCAATAACAGTTACTGGAAACTATACACACAGCAAGCCTTGACCCAGTATGTGTATGATGGGCTACACTACACCTGTGTTACATAACATGCTTTGCATCTTCTCAGAAATCCAGCTTATTTTTAATTGTTACCATTATTTAACTAGGCAAGTCAGTTAAGAACAAATTCTTACTTACAATTTACAATGAGATGCAGTACAAAAGACCGCTGCACCACTCGGGAGCCCTTGTGTCTTTTACTACTTTATGGAAAAGTAAATTAACACAAATTTGGGGAAGGAAAAGGGCTATTTCTAAGTGTGTTAAGGTTACTGTTAGGGGTTAAATGTTAGGTTTAGGGTTACAGTTAGGAGTTAAGGTTAGGTTAGGGTTAAGGGTTAAGGGTTAGGTTTAGGTTAAGAGTTAGGGTTTAGGGAAAATAGGATTTTGAATGTGTGTCCCCACAAGGTTAGTAAAACTAGACTGTGTGTGTGTGTCTTTCATCCTATACCACCTGTTATTTCATAATAAACAATGAAACACAGAAATAAAGTTATGTAAAGCATTTCACTGTTCAGTTTGAGTCAGCTAAACCCATTCCATGCATCCTCTGAGGGTTATTCACACCTGAGCAGAATGGATGAATGCTTGTTAAATAACCCCATCTACAGGCTATTAGGAAGTACAACACTTAACAGGTGCCTAAACAGTGTGTGTGTGTGTGTGTGTGTGTGTGTGTGTGTGTGTGTGTGTGTGTGTGTGTGTGTGTGTGTGTGTGTGTGTGTGTGTGTGTGTGTGTGTGTGTGTGTGTGTGTGTGTGTGTGTGTGTGTGTGTGTGTGTAGAGAGAGAGAGAGAGAGAGAGAGAGAGAGAGAGAGAGAGAGAGAGAGAGCAAGAAAGATGTGGATAGTGGATGCGTTTGAGCAGATCAGTTTCGTCATTTCGGTGACCATGTTGTTCATCACCTTTCAAAACTGCATTATGGGGATAAAACTTGTTCCAACTTGAACATTCATGTCAACTGTATGAACTGGCTTCTCACTGATTTCATCCTGCAGCCATCTCCTGCATTGTGGGAGGCTCTATCGTCAACTAATCATTAGGCTGTTTTTGTTTGACCCACGACTGAAACAGGAACAAACTTTTCTGTGATTCATATATACAGTGTATACAGTATACTGTATGCAAATGAGTGTCATATTTGAGACCTCTCTCTCACCAATAATAATTTAAAAAAGGCTAATTGATAATTAAACAAACTGGCTCTAACCAGAATTGAAAGAGGAGTGGGAGGTCCCGTTGCACAACTGAGCAAGAGGACAAGCACATTAGAGTGTCTAGTTTGAGAAACAGATGCCTCACAAGTCCTCAACTGGCAGCTTCATTAAATAGTACCCGCAAAACACCAGTCTCAACGTCAACAGTGAAGAGGCGACTCCCGGATGCTGGCCTTCTAGACAGAGTTGCAAAGAAAAAGCCATATCTCAGACTGGCCAATAAACATCTAAGACTAAGATAGGCAAAAGAACACAGACACTGGACAGAGGAACGCCCCCAATGCAAAAAAAGATATACCTCCAGTTTAATGTAACAGATCATATGGGGACTTTTTTATCATGATAATTTAGTTTCCGGGGGGCGCCGACATCAACTCAACTGTTTAAAAAAAAATTGCTATTTGCTAAGAAGCATTTATTTATTTCATTTTAATTGAAAACAATTACAAAACTGTATTTCATTGTTACCAATAAATGGTTTGATATTGATATAAAAATGTCTGCATTGGATCTCTATCATTTTAGTAAAATAATTTACTAAAGTGATATCATTAACTATTTTATTTCCTTTATTTAAATTGAGTAACACCACGTGACACTTTTTATTGAAGACACCAAATGATCAATGGAATCCTCAAATGAATGGGATACTAAAAGGTTGTCATTAGCTAATCATTTCCTTTAAAATAGACTCCTCCCCGATAAAAGCTGGTCCCTGGAGAGAATGCTGAAGGTCCTTGTAAAGCTGTGTAATGACTGATATTTCAATGCAGTAACACCAATAACAAACCTAAGGACACACATTATACTAGTAGAAAATATGTATTTGAATAGCCTTTGTTTTTATTGATCAATACAATACATTAAATACTTTTGTTCACTTTTTAGCATTCAAAATAATAGATATCTCTCAATACCCGAAACATGTCACTACAACTCTACACGTCACTACTGGGACAAGCCAGTTTGCTTACCCTAAGTACTTAAAAAAAATGCATAAACATAAAGTTAGGCCGTATAAAGGACTTGCATTATGTTTTATCATTGATAAACAGTTCAATATAAACAAAAACATGTATGATGTGTAACTATTTGTCATTTTAAAATGTTTTTCATGGTTGCACAGGCAAATTCCACCGCAATTCAAGAATGACCCAGCAATCAATGGGGTACAGTCAGTCTGGGAACTGAACCAGCAACCAACCAATAACAGTGAAAGCGCACCACACCTCGGCTACCTGTACCATATTGGCAGAGTTGGGTAGGTTACAGTTACTAGTTACCTGTACAAAATTGTTAGTAGTAATGTAACTTTGTAAATAAAATAATATACCAACGAACATTATTGGACAAACCTTTTCAGGAACTTCAGTATCCCTTGGCGATGGGTAGCAGCAGCAGATTATTTCATCTTTATCCTGTGCCCAAACTCAGTAAGAATCTGATTACTTTCAGTTACTTTTGGATTACTTTCCCCCAAAAAGGCGTTAGAAGAAGACAAAAAGGAGCCATCGAACACATTTGGTGTGTCATCATGGTGGTCTTTGACTCAGGTGAAACAAACTTAAACTTCCACCCTTTTTCAATGCTGAATTGAATGTAATTGAGAAAACAGAAAATGTATTTTTTAGCAAACATCCTTTCAGAATTTAAACATAATCCAAGAAGTAATCTAGTTTTTCAAAAGTATCTGTAATCTGATTACAATATTTTGCTGGTAAAGTAACTGATTACAGTTTTTTTGTATTCAGATTATGTCACTTTAATCATGTTTACATACTATTTTACCCACTTAATATGTATATACTGTATTCTAGTCAAGGTTCATCCTATATAATGTAACTACTGCTGTACACAATTGTTCTATTCTTATACTGGTTGTTATGTCTATGCACACCATCATATATTTATATATATATATATATATATATATATATTAGAATTATTAGAATGACCTGTTTAATGTCTGAGTGTCTCTTCTTCACAGGATATATATATATATATATATATATATATATATTCCGCACTCAGACATTGCTCATTCTAATATTTTGTATATTTCTTAATTTTGGGATTTGCATGTATTGTTTTGTATTGTTAGGTATTACTGCACAGCTGGAGCTGGAACATAAGCATTTCGCTACACTCGGGATAACAACTTCAAAATATGTGTATGCAACCATTTACTGTACTCCTTAACTCTATGTGGGACACAGGACAGACCACTTTGATGTAAGGCCCCATATACCTTGTAGCCTAGCCTAAAGGCTACCTTTGTTGCTCGTCTGAAAACAGAAGAGAATATGTTTCCTACCGCTTTGACTCTATCTACTGTTCAATGCTTTGTGGATTTATAAAGCACCAGTATAACACACACACATGTATGTGAATAAACGATATGCAGCCTAGGATTACTTAAAATAAATGTTTTTAGGATATCAGAGTGATTGCAAATCAAATTATTTATCAAGAGATATAAGCCACTATAAACAAATATAATCATGTACTTTGCTCTCATAATGTTCTAAATAAATATTTGAGTAGGCCTGTCTTATTGTGGTCCCTGGTTGGTTATGTTGGTAGAACGTTTGTCTTGCGCGATCTGGCAAATTCTCTCTGTCCCAGCAGGCAATGCACACAGCACGGAGAGCGTACGCAGTGTTAATAGGCTAGGACAAGCTAGCAACGGAGGCTTGTGTGCTTTTCAAAACATTCAAGAAATAAAACCTATAGTTTATCCAAAAGAAGTCAAAGAAACAGCCTACGTGTCATCAGCAGGATTAGGTGAGTTTCCTATCATTTCACGCGCACAGTGTATTTTATATTGGAGATTACCGGAGTGCTTGGAGCCCTGAAACAACGCTGCGTGGGATGGATGTTCGGTGCTGGCGCTGGTTCGGCCCTGCTGATGAGTAAGCATCACTTTGGACAGGATTACAGGAAGGCTCGCTAAGAACAGCTTACATTCTCTTTTATATACATGTAGGTGTTGTTTCTGTTAAACATTTGTTTCGTCAAATATGTTTGGATAGGGCCTGTGTTTTCACTAGCGGCGGCATCCAAGAGCACGGTCAGGAATTTGGGAATGAAATATTGAGTATCAGGGTGAGGTGTGCTGTGGGGGATGAGGATTCTCTTAACATTTTATACAAAGTTATTGTTCACTTCACCTGGGTTACTAGGCAATATTGCATTTCGCATAGTGTTTGCTTGATGAACTTCGATATATGTAGTGGCAAGTTTTTGCTGAGTATGCCCTATACCGCCACGCCCCCTCCTCTTGCACATGTAACCTACTTTATTAGAGATCGTACAGTTGATGTGTTTGTGCATTATTAGGTTCGACTTTTTAAAACATTTATTTAATAAGGACCTCGACAAGACCATCTTATTTCTTGACATTAATATATTGTTTACTTCGTTGCACTGTTTGCGGTAGTTCACAGTAGGTTACAGTGGTGTAGCAATATGCCCCCCACCCCCCCGGGTACAGGTAGTATTGTCTGGTTATTTGTCTGTGAAGACTGAGAGAGATGGAAAGACTGAATGTTTTTGTGAGTTTACAAAAGCGATGTGCCTTCCACGTCGCCGGTGATGTGCCTTCCACGTCGCCGGTGATGTGCCTTCCACGTCGCCGGTGATGTGCCTTCCACGTCGCCGGTGTTTGGGTTTGTGAGGGCAGATGGGGCCATCATGCTTCTCTGACATGAGGTAGGCAGTGAATGTCCTGTTTAAATCAAACCTGTCTACTGGCGGTCAGAACAGACAAACACATTAGTATGTTGCTTATATCTATGTAATATTTTAACGTATAGCACAGAGTCTCTATGGGTGGGAGGGAAGACCCATAGGGTTGAGCTGGCCCTACCACTACCCAGCCAGAGGAGGCTGTATGTGGTGTAGAGGGTTGAGCTGGCCCTACCACTACCCAGCCAGAGGAGGCTGTATGTGGTGTAGAGGGAAGACCCATAGGGTTGAGCTGGCCCTACCACTACCCAGCCAGAGGAGGCTGTATGTGGTGTAGAGGGAAGACCCATAGGGTTGAGCTGGCCCTACCACTACTCAGCCAGAGGAGGCTGTATGTGGTGTAGAGGGTTGAGCTGGCACTACCCAGCCAGAGGAGGTTGTATGTGGGGTAGAGGGAAGACCCATAGGGTTGAGCTGGCCCTACCACTACCCAGCCAGAGGAGGCTGTATGTGGTGTAGAGGGTTGAGCTGGCCCTACCACTACCCAGCCAGAGGAGGCTGTATGTGGTGTAGAGGGAAGACCCATAGGGTTGAGCTGGCCCTACCACTACCCAGCCAAAGGAGGTTGTATGTGGGGTATAGGGAAGACCCATAGGGTTGAGCTGGCCCTACCACTACCCAGCCAGAGGAGGTTGTATGTGGGGTAGAGGGAAGACCCATAGGGTTGAGCTGGCCCTACCACTACCCAGCCAGAGGAGGCTGTATGTGGGGTAGAGGGAAGACCCATAGGGTTGAGCTGGCCCTACCACTACCCAGCCAGAGGAGGCTGTATGTGTGTAGAGGGAAGACCCATAGGGTTGAGCTGGCCCTACCACTACCCAGCCAGAGGAGGCTGTATGTGGTGTAGAGGGTTGAGCTGGCCCCACCACTACCCAGCCAGAGGAGGCTGTATGTGGTGTAGAGGGAAGACCCATAGGGTTGAGCTGGCCCTACCACTGCTTTTGTGGTATGTTATATGCAGCCTAGGATTACTTAAAATACCCAGCCAGAGGAGGCTGTATGTGGTGTAGAGGGTTGAGCTGGCCCTACCACTACCCAGCCAGAGGAGGCTGTATGTGGTGTAGAGGGAAGACCCATAGGGTTGAGCTGGCCCTACCACTACCCAGCCAGAGGAGGTTGTATGTGGGGTAGAGGGAAGACCCATAGGGTTGAGCTGGCCCTACCACTACCCAGCCAGAGGAGGCTGTATGTGGTGTAGAGGGAAGACCCATAGGGTTGAGCTGGCCCTACCACTACCCAGCCAGAGGAGGTTGTATGTGGGGTAGAGGGAAGACCCATAGGGTTGAGCTGGCCCTACCACTACACAGCCAGAGGAGGCTGTATGTGGGGTAGAGGGAAGACCCATAGGGTTGAGCTGGCCCTACCACTACCCAGCCAGAGGAGGCTGTATGTGGTGTAGAGGGTTGAGCTGGCCCTACCACTACCCAGCCAGAGGAGGCTGTATGTGGTGTAGAGGGAAGACCCATAGTGTTGAGCTTGCCCTACCACTACACAGCCAGAGGAGGCTGTATGTGGGGTAGAGGGAAGACCCATGGGGTTGAGCTGGCCCTACCACTACCCAGCCAGAGGAGGCTGTATGTGGGGTAGAGGGAAGACCCATGGGGTTGAGCTGGCCCTACCACTACACAGCCAGAGGAGGCTGTATGTGGGGTAGAGGGAAGACCCATGGGGTTGAGCTGGTTATTTACCACTACACAGCCAGAGGAGGCTGTATGTGGTGTAGAGGGAAGACCCATAGGGTTGAGCTTGCCCTACCACTACACAGCCAGAGGAGGCTGTATGTGGGGTAGAGGGAAGACCCATGGGGTTGAGCTGGCCCTACCACTACCCAGCCAGAGGAGGCTGTATGTGGTGTAGAGGGAAGACCCATAGTGTTGAGCTGGCCCTACCACTACACAGCCAGAGGAGGCTGTATGTGGTGTAGAGGGAAGACCCATAGGGTTGAGCTTGCCCTACCACTACCCAGCCAGAGGAGGCTGTATGTGGTGTAGAGGGAAGACCCATAGGGTTGAGCTTGCCCTACCACTACCCAGCCAGAGGAGGCTGTATGTGGTGTAGAGGGAAGACCCATAGGGTTGAGCTTGCCCTACCACTACCCAGCCAGAGGAGGCTGTATGTGGGGTAGAGGGAAGAGCCATGGGGTTGAGCTGGCCCTACCACTACACAGCCAGAGGAGGCTGTATGTGGGGTAGAGGGAAGACCCATGGGGTTGAGCTGGCCCTACCACTACACAGCCAGAGGAGGCTGTATGTGGTGTAGAGGGAAGACCCATAGGGTTGAGCTTGCCCTACCACTACACAGCCAGAGGAGGCTGTATGTGGTGTAGAGGGAAGACCCATAGGGTTGAGCTGGCCCTACCACTACCCAGCCAGAGGAGGCTGTATGTGGTGTAGAGGGAAGACCCATAGGGTTGAGCTTGCCCTACCACTACACAGCCAGAGGAGGCTGTATGTGGTATAGAGGGAAGACCCATAGGGTTGAGCTGGCCCTACCACTACACAGCCAGAGGAGGCTGTATGTGGTGTAGAGGGTTGAGCTGGCCCTACCACTACCCAGCCAGAGGAGGCTGTATGTGGTGTAGAGGGAAGACCCATAGGGTTGAGCTGGCCCTACCACTACCCAGCCAGAGGAGGCTGTATGTGGGGTAGAGGGAAGACCCATGGGGTTGAGCTGGCCCTACCACTACACAGCCAGAGGAGGCTGTATGTGGTGTAGAGGGTTGAGCTGGCCCTACCACTACCCAGCCAGAGGAGGCTGTATGTGGTGTAGAGGGAAGACCCATAGGGTTGAGCTGGCCCTACCACTACCCAGCCAGAGGAGGCTGTATGTGGGGTAGAGGGAAGACCCATGGGGTTGAGCTGGCCCTACCACTACACAGCCAGAGGAGGCTGTATGTGGTGTAGAGGGTTGAGCTGGCCCTACCACTACCCAGCCAGAGGAGGCTGTATGTGGTGTAGAGGGAAGACCCATAGGGTTGAGGCCCTACCACTACCCAGCCAGAGGAGGCTGTATGTGGGGTAGAGGGAAGACCCATGGGGTTGAGCTGGCCCTACCACTACACAGCCAGAGGAGGCTGTATGTGGTGTAGAGGGTTGAGCTGGCCCTACCACTACCCAGCCAGAGGAGGCTGTATGTGGTGTAGAGGGAAGACCCATAGGGTTGAGCTGGCCCTACCACTACCCAGCCAGAGGAGGCTGTATGTGGTGTAGAGGGAAGACCCATAGGGTTGAGCTTGCCCTACCACTACACAGCCAGAGGAGGCTGTATGTGGTATAGAGGGAAGACCCATGGGGTTGAGCTGGCCCTACCACTACACAGCCAGAGGAGGCTGTATGTGGTGTAGAGGGAAGACCCATAGGGTTGAGCTGGCCCTACCACTACCCAGCCAGAGGAGGCTGTATGTGGTGTAGAGGGAAGACCCATAGGGTTGAGCTGGCCCTACCACTACCCAGCCAGAGGAGGCTGTATGTGGTGTAGAGGGTTGAGCTGGCCCTACCACTACCCAGCCAGAGGAGGCTGTATGTGGGGTAGAGGGAAGACCAGCGGGGGAGTAGAGGGTAAAGGTTTGGATGAAGAATGTGACATTGTATACACTGTTCCTAGGCCGTCATTGAAAATAAGAATTTGTTCTTAACTGACTTGCCTAGTAAAATACGTACCTAGGAGCCAGCTCTGAGGCCCCGATTGGGTGTCTGTTTCCTGCACTACCCCTATTACTATTACCATCATTAGGTAATGTACAGTTGATGTCGGGAAGTTTACACACACTTTGGTTGGAGTCATTAAAACTCGTTTTTCAACCACTCCACAAATTTCTTGTTAACAAACTATAGCTTTGGCAAGACGGTTAGGACATTACTTTGTGCATGACACAAGTAATTTTTCCAACAATTGTTTAGTCAGATTATTTCACTTATAATTCACTGTATCACAATTCCAGTGGGTCAGAAGTTTACATACACTAAGTTGAGTGTGCCTTTAAACAGCTTGGAAAATGGCAAAAAATGATGTCATGGCTTTAGAAGCTTCTGATAGGCTAATTCACATAATTTGAGTCAATTGAAGGTGTAGCTGTGGATGTATTTCAAGGCCTATTTCCAAACGCCTGAAGGTACCACATTCATCTGTACAAACAATAGTATGCAAGTATAAACACCATGGGACACCACAGCCTACAAACCTGACTCAGTTACACAAGCTCTGTCAGGAGGAATGGGCCAAAATTCACCCAACTTATTGTGCGCAGCTTGTGGAAGGCTACCCAAAACGTTTGACCCAAGTTAAACAATTTGAAGGCAATGCTATCAAATGCTAATTGAGTGTATGTACACTTCTGACCCACTGGGAATGTGATGAAAGAAATAAAAGCTGAAATAAATACTTCTCTCTACAAATATTCTGACATTTCACATTATTAAAAAAAAGTGATGATCCTAACTGACCTAAAACAGGGAATTTTTACTATGATTAAATGTCAGGAATTGTGAAAAACTTGAGTTTAAATGTATTTGGCAAAGGTATGTAAACTTCCGACTTCAACTGTATGCTACACGCGCACACACGCATGTACAGCCGGACACACACACACACACACACACACACACACACGTAGTGCGAGCCAAGGGTTAACTACAGCGGGTACAGTGCCTTCGGAAAGTATTCAGACCCCCTGATTTTTTTTCCCCTCACATTTTGTTAGGTTACAGCCTTATTTTAAAATTGATGAACATTTTTCTCATCAATCTACACACAATACCCCATAATGACAAAGCAAAAACAGTTTTTTTTAGAAATGTTTGCAAATGTGTGTATATATATATTTAAAAACAAATACATAAAAAAAAAACTTAAGTACCCTTTACTCAGTACTTTGTTGAAGCACCTTTGGCAGTGATTACAGCCTTGAGTCTTCTTGGTTAGGATGCTAAAAGCTTGGCACACCTGTATTTGGGGAGTTTCTCCCATTCTTCTCTGCAGATCCGCTCAAGCTCTGTCAGGTTGGATGAGGAGCGTTACTGCACAGCTATTTTCAGGTCTCTTCAGAGATGTTCGATCAGGTTCAAGTCCGGGCTCTGGCTGGCCCACTCAAGGACATTAGGAAGCTTGTCGTGAAGCCACTCCTGTGTTGTCGTTGCTGTGTGTTGTGGGTCATTGTCCTGTTGGAAGGTGAACCTTTGCCCCAGTCAGGTCCTGAGCGCTCTGGAGCAGGTTTTCATAAAGGATCTCTCTGTATTTTGCTCCGTTCATCTTTGCCTCGATCCTGACGAGTCTCCCAGTCCCTGCTGCTGAAAAACCTCCCCACAGCATGATGCTGCCACCACCATGCTTCACCGTAGGGATGGTTCCAGGTTTCCTTCAGATGTGATGCTGGGCATTCAGACCAAACAGTTCAATTTTGGTTTCAGTTTGACCACAGGATCTTGTTTCTCATGGTCTGAGTGTCCTTTAGGTGCCTTTTGGCAAACTCCAAGCGGCCTGTCGTGTGGCTTTTACTGAAGAGTGGCCACTCTACCATAAAGGCCTTATTTGGTAGAGCGTTCGAGAGATTGTTCTCCTCCTGGAAGGTTCTCCCATCTCCACAGGGGAACTCTAGAGTGCTGTCAGATGGTTGACCAGCGGGTTGTTGGTCAACTCCCTGACCAAGACCCTTCTCCCCCGATTTATCAGTTTGGCTGGGCTTCCAGCTCTACAAAGAGTCTTGGTGTTTACACATTTCTTCCATTTAAGAATGCTGGAAGCCCGTCCCCAGATCTGTGCCTCAACACAATCCTCTCTTGGAGCTCTATGAACAATTCCTTCCACCTCATGGCTTGGATTTTGCTCTGACATGCACTGTCAACTGTGGGACCTTTTTATATAGACAGGTGTGCCTTTCCAAATCATGTCCAATTTAAGGTACCACAGATGGACTCCGATCAAGTTGTAGAAACATCTTGGATGATCAATGGGAACAGAATGCACCTGAGCTCAATTTTGTGTCTCATATCAAAGGGTCTGAATACTTATGTAAATAAGGTATTTTAGATGTAGCATTTTTTTTAAATACATTTTGTGTAACATTTCTCAACCCGTTTTTGCTTTGTTATAATGGGGTATTGTGTGTGTGGATTGCAGGGGATGTTTTTTGTTTTTCATCAATTTTAGAATTAGGCTGTAACGTAACAAAAAGTCAAGGAAGGGGTCTGAATACTTTCCGAAGGAAATGTATGTACAGTTTGTGCATTTGATAGGCAGACTCTGAGCTTTTATTTCTATTTGGATGTTCCTGATGGCCAATTTGGATTGGCTGTTTTCGTGTCATTAGTGTGGTGTTATTTTGGTCTCTGCAGATATGAAGATGAAAGTCTCATATGAGTTCACATACTACACTGCATACAATCACTTACACACAGTTCTTCCCCATTTTGGCGTCCAGTTCCACACAAGAACAACGGTAGGTTTTCCTCAACATATTGAGAAAAGAAGAACCTACTATAGTTAACAAGAGGGATATAAACTCTGCCTAACTCCCATTTCGCTGGTGTGGCAGTAGTGTGAAACATGGTAGAAACCAGGAGCAACACAAAATGTCAGCAGGGCAGGTGTTGCACTACACCGCCACCCTGGCCTAAAGGCTTCTGCATGTTTTGGTTCGGCTGGTGCCAAGCCCAACTCTGTTACTGAACGTATACACCCTTAAAAGACCTTAGCTTGAAAAAAAACACAGTAGTACGGTTTGTCCGTCTTGAGACGTTGTAGCCTGTATATACTTCCTCAAAATAGTCGGAATGAATCTAAGATAATTCATTCCGACTATTCATGACAGTTTTGACGTTTTTGCCAAGGAGCTCAGTCGTGCAATTTTACTTCGAACTAAGATGTTTGGTGCAGTATTTCTCAAGTGAAAACATTTGCAGTCATCTATCGTTGAATGACGACATACACTTACTTCATGGAAGTACTGTTGACCAATGAACGAGACAGTCGTGAAGAGGACACGACAAAGCCTATTCCCCCACAGGAAACTAAAAAGATTTGGCATGGGTCCTGAGATCCTCAAAAGGTTCTACAGCTGCAACAACGAGAGCATCCTGACCGGTTGCATCACTGCCTGGTACGGCAATTGCTTGGCCTCCGACCGCAAGGCACTTCAGAGAGTAGTGTGTACGGCCCAGTACATCACTGGGGCAGAGCTGCCTGCCATCCAGGACCTCTATACCAGGCGGTGTCAAGAGGAAAGCCCTAAAAATTGTCAAAGACCCCAGCCACCCCGGTCATAGACTGTTCTCTCTACTACCGCATGGCAAGCAGTACAGGAGTGCCAAGTCTAGGACAAAAAGGCTTCTCAACAGTTTTTACCCCCAAGCCATAAGACTCCTGAACAGGTAATCAAATGGCTACCTGGACTATTTGCATGTGTACCCCCCCAACCCATCTCTTACGCTGCTGCTACTCTCTGTTTATTATATATACATAGTCACTTTAACTATACATTCATGTACATACTACCTCAATTGGCCTGACCATCCAGTGCTCCCACACACTGACTAACCAGGCTACCTGCATTGTGTCCCACCACCCACCAACCCCTCTTTTTATGCTTCTGCTACTCTCTGTTCATCATATATGCATAGTCACTTTAACCATACCTACATGTACATACTACCTCAATAAGCCTGACTAACAGGTGCCAGTATATAGCCTTGCTACTCTTTTTTTCAAATGTCAACTGTTTTATTTCTTTACTTACCTACACACGCACACACACATACCTTTTTTCCCTGCACCATTGGTTAGAGCCTGTAAGTAAGCATTTCACTGTAAGGTTTACACCTGTTGTATTCGGCGCACGTGACAAATACACTTTGATTTGATGAAGAGGATTAGACTTCAGGTACCAAAATTTGGTTTGCCTTCGGAAAAAATAGTGTGCACGAACAGCTAATGACAAATATCCTTACCGGAGATCAAAATTAACAAAAATATCAGTGGCATCATAATATATGCACAAACTGTGTCAGATGTGAAGCATCGGGACACCTAAAGGAACACACGGCAGGTTTTAACACCCCTCCACCACCCTGTTCTAATGGACCACAGGCCGGGGTGTTAAAACCTGCCCTAACTGAACATACAACAAAGGGCTGGAATTTCCAGGCTGGAATGCCATGGTAATGTTCTGTGGGTGGGGTGCTGTTCAGAGAGAGTGAGTGTGGGGTTGTTTGGTGTTTCTGATGTGGGTGTTGGGTTGTTTGTGTGTGCAAGATCGACATGTTGGGGCGGCAGGGTAGCCTAGTGGTTAGAGCGTTGGACTAGTGACCGGAAGGTTGCAAGTTCAAATCCCTGAGCTGACAAGGTACAAATCTGTCGTTCTGCCCCTGAACAGGCAGTTAACCCACTGTTCCTAGGCCGTCATTGAAAATAAGAATTTGTTCTTAGTAAAATAAAGGTAAAATAAAAAAATAAAAAAAAAATGTTTACCTCGAACTTGGATCATATAGGCGGGGCGCTGAGCCCTCCAGGGCAATAGGCAGTAGTGACACATGCCAGCTCAAACTGGTTGCAACCAAATCATTCTGATCAAGAAAAGAGCTTGGGGGATAGAGTGCAGACTTGTAGAGCTAGCTAGCTGCAGGGAAGGTAGGACACACATCTTTTTTTTGTCTGATTCCCTTTCATTTTTTCTAAAATTCGTCCTCACTGTTTTGTTTTATCAGGTATCTGTTTCCCCCAGTTTGTTTTCTTCTGGTTTTCGCTCTTAAAATCACACACACACTTTCCCCAAGTCAAGCAAACTATCCTGGAGTGGCAATTAGGCTACCTGTCCTTTTGTTAGTATAGATGTCTGGACAGGCCAATGATTGCATTACCATCCCAATATGACAAAACATGTTGACCAGACTATCATGAATGGGCCATCTGTCTAGATAGGCCAAGGATTGCATCCCATGACGACAAGTGTAAACCAGAACATTGATGGCATATTTTGAGTACTTGCCGGCACAACGGCTGAGGCTTGTCCTCTATTCTGGTTCTGAATGTGATTTTTATTCCAGCAGACATGGAGTCCCTTCCTTGTGGACTGTCCACTGCAGGCACGTCTCCCATCTCAACCTGTGTGAGAAATAAAGGAAAAGGGGACCAGGAAATGTTTATTCATTTGTAATAAACAAAGGAGAACACACTTGAAGGCCATAATAGCTGCTCTGTTTTAGTGGCATGCTGTTAACTATTACATAGCTAAAACTAAGTCAAGTCAATTTATTAGTTTCTCAAGCATGTGGAAATTGTACAATTATTTAGGAAAGTAGTTGAATGAAGCTGAATAAAAGACTAATAATGGCACCACTCAATTTTGAATAATGAAAAAAGAACAGAACATAGTTTTTAGAGCATTGTTAGCCATTTTGTTGTACTGCTATTCTTTGGATTTGAGGAGTGCATTCAAAAGGATGTAACGGATGATAGGCCTGTACATTTTGTCGTGGACAGGCTATCACATATTATCATGAGAAAAGCTAGCTACAATTCAGTCATCAGATAACATTATCTGATCATCTTTCCCCCATTGCACTTTGTGCTGGTGTGCATTGAATGCCCATTGATGGGACTGCTATATCCCGCAGGAACCATCCCATCTTGGCTTGTCAATTTTATGCTCTCATAATAGTCTCTGGCAGTGGCTCGGGTGGTTGTTGTCCTTGATGATCTTTGTGGCCTTCCTGTAACATCGGGTGATGTAGGTGTCCGGGAGGGCAGGTAGTTTGCCCCCGGTGATGCGTTGTGCAGACCTCACTACCCTCTGGAGAGCCTTACGGTTGTAGGCAGAGCAGTTGCCGTACCAGGCGGTGGTACAGCCCGCCAGGATGCTCTCGATTTTGCATCTGTAGAAGTTTGTGAGTGCTTTTGGTGACAAGCCGAATTTCTTCAGCCTCGTGAGGTTGAAGAGGCGCTGCTGCGCCTTCTTCACGATGCTGTCTGTGTGGGTGGACCAATTCAGTTTGTCTGTGATGTGTATGCCGAGGAACTTAAAACTTGCTACTTTCTCCACTACTGTTCCATCGATGTGGATAGGGGGGTGTTCCCTCTGCTGTTTCCTGAAGTCCACAATCATCTCCTTAGTTTTGTTGACGTTGAGTTTGAGGTTATTTTCCTGACACAACACTCTGAGGGCCCTCACCTCCTCCCTGTAGGCCGTCTCGTCGTTGTTGGTAATCAAGCCTACCACTGTTGTGTCGTCCGCAAACTTGATGATTGAGTTGGAGGCGTGCGTGGCCACGCAGTCATGGGTGAACAGGGAGTACAGGAGAGGGCTGAGAACGCACCCTTGTGGGGCCCCAGTGTTGAGGATCAGCGGGGTGGAGATGTTGTTCCCTACCCTCACCACCTGGGGGCGGCCCATCAGGAAGTCCAGTACCCAGTTGCACAGGGCGGGGTCGAGACCCAGGGTCTCGAGCTTGATGACGAGCTTGGAGGGTACTATGGTGTTAAATGCCGAGCTGTAGTCGATGAACAGCATTCTCACATAGGTATTCCTCTTGTCCAGATGGGTTAGGGCAGTGTGCAGTGTGGTTGAGATTGCATCGTCTGTGGACCTATTTGGGCGGTAAGCAAATTGGAGTGGATCTAGGGTGTCAGGTAGGGTGGAGGTGATATGGTCCTTGACTAGTCTCTCAAAGCACTTCATGATGACGGAAGTGAGTGCTACAGGGCGGTAGTCGTTTAGCTCAGTTACCTTAGCTTTCTTTGGAACAGAAACAATGGTGGCCCTCTTGAAGCATGTGGGAACAGCAGACTGGTATAGGGATTGATTGAATATGTCCGTAAACACACCAGCCAGCTGGTCTGCGCATGCTCTGAGGGTGTGGCTTGGGATGCCGTCTGGGCCTGCAGCCTTGCGAGGGTTAACACGTTTAAATGTTTTACTCACCTCGGCTGTAGTGAAGGAGAGTCCGCATGTTTTCGTTGCAGGCCGTGTCAGTGGCACTGTATTGTCCTCAAAGCGGGCAAAAAAGTTATGTAGTCTGCCTGGGAGCAAGACATCCTGGTCCGTGACTGGGCTGGTTTTCTTTTTGTAGTCCGTGATTGACTGTAGACCCTGCCACATACCTCTTGTGTCTGAGCCGTTGAATTGAGATTCTACTTTGTCTCTATACTGACGCTTAGCTTGTTTGATAGCCTTGCGGAGGGAATAGCTGCACTGTTTGTATTCGGTCATGTTACCAGTCACCTTGCCCTGATTAAAAGCAGTGGTACGCGCTTTCGGTTTCACACGAATGCTGCCATCAATCCACAGTTTCTGGTTTGGGAATGTTTTAATCGTTGCTATGGGAACGACATCTTCTTCAACGCACGTTCTAATGAACTCGCTCACCGAATCAGCGTATTCGTCAATGTTGTTGTTTGACGCAATACGAAACATATCCCAGTCCACGTGATTGAAGCAGTCTTGGAGTGTGGAATCAGCTTGGTCGGACCAGCGTTGGACAGACCTCAGTGCGGGAGCTTCTTGTTTTAGTTTCTGTCTGTAGGCAGGGATCAGCAAAATGGAGTCGTGGTCAGCTTTTCCGAAAGGAGGGCGGGGCAGGGCCTTATATGCGTCGCGGAGGTTAGAATAACAATGATCCAAGGTTTTGCCAGCCCTGGTTGCACAATCAATATGCTGATACAATTTAGGGAGTCTTGTTTTCAGATTAGCCTTGTTAAAATCCCCAGCTACAATGAATGCAGCCTCAGGATGTATGGATTCCAGTTTGCAAAGAGTCAAATAAAGTTAGTTCAGAGCCATCAATGTGTCTGCTTGGGGGGAATATATACGGCTGTGATTATAATCGAAGAGAATTCTCTTGGTAGATAATGCGGTCGACATTTGATTGTGAGGTATTCTAAATCAGGTGAACAGAAGGATTTGAGTTCCTGTATGTTTCTGTGATCACACCACGTCTCGTTAGCCATAAGGCATACGCCCCCGCCCCTCTTCTTACCAGAAAGATGTTTGTTTCTGTCGGCGCGATGCGTGGAGAAACCCGCTGGCTGCACCGACTCCGATAACATCTCTCCAGTGAGCCATGTTTCCGTGAAGCAAAGAACGTTAGTCTCTGATGTCCCTCTGGAGTCCTACCCTTGCTCGGATTTCATCAACCTTGTTGTCAAGAGACTGGACATTGGCGACTTTAACTATGCCACTTTGTTTACATACTCATCTCATATGTATATACTGTACTCGATACCATCTACTGTATCTTGCCTATGCGGCTCTGTACCATCACTCATTCATATATCTTTATGTACATATTCTTTATCCCCTTACACTTGTGTGTATAAGACAGTAGTTTTGGAATTGTTAGTTAGATTACTTGTTGGTTATTACTGCATAGTCGGAACTAGAAGCACAAGCATTTCGCTACACTCGCATTAACATCTGCTAACCATGTATGTGACAAATAAAATTTGATTTGATGATTTGATTTGACTACTAAAGGACACCAAAGTAGGAAGAGACTTTCGTGGGCCAAGAAACACAAGCAATGGACATTAGATCGGTGGAAATGTTGAAGTTTGTGAAAGTCACGGCTGCAAGGTAAAAATATTGCTTTGGATAAGCAATGGCAGTCTTAACTCTTCTTCCGTGGGGTTTATCATTGATGTATTCCTCTCAAACGGTGCTTACTTGATATCTAGCAAACTCATTCAAAACTGTCCAGCTGTGTTGACACTCGCGCACAGCCTATCCTTGTGCCAGCTATCACATTGCATTTATGGAATGCTTAGTTCTGAGAAAATAGTTCCAAAAATAAATGTTTTTCCAACAACTATAATCAAAATATTCTAATTTCATATATACTTGTAAAGAATATTTGGAGTACCAAGTGCTAACCACCCAGCTTTTTAGTAGTTAGGTCTTTTTCCCTGCTTTTGAGGGGAGCTGGCTAGTAGGTACCCACAGACTTCCAGCTAAAATAACAATATGCTACCTTTTTTAACTTTCTTCAAACTGAATGATGAGCCATAAAAATGGTATCCATGAGTCCGTCTGACTCTGGGTAAGTAGAGAATTACCCAAAATACAGACTTATCCCTTTAAACCACATCAGGAAACCAATTTTGAGGTCTGCGTGTAGTACCCATTTTAATTCCAGTGTGCACCAGCAAAAGGCTGTAGTTTAGTAGTGTTTTTGTAGTGCACAGGTGATGGTAGAATTTGCAAAACAAATACCCATTGGACTGATGCAAATAATCCTAGCATTCTGCCAGGTAAGCATAGGCTACTTTTTGTAGTTAGATGCACTATGCAGATATCGCTCCGTCATTTCCTGGTTGCTAAAATTCTGTTTGTCTAATTTCACTTTATGACAAAACAAGAAAGTATAGTGTATAGAATCATTCAAAAATAAATTTTAAATAGTTTTAGTTGATTCCCTACTAAGTTCAATGCAATTATGAATATTGTTGAATTCCATTTTAATGTCTGTATTGCATGATTATGTCCACGTTCTCCGCGAAGCAGATTTTATTAGGGCCCTAGAAAGGTAGTGGGGGCTCAAGGCTGCCTCAAGTCAGCCTATAGGGAAAAAGACACTCACCCAAAGTAACTAACGTTTACACAGTAATGTCATGAAGCACAGTAACATCCAAAAGATCTGTTTTCCAAGAGAACATTTATCTATTACTGTGGTTACCACCAACGTCCCATATACTAGCTCCTGTCACATACACAGATAGAGCACTGGGTGAGTCGCAGAGCAACACTTGCTTAAGGGCACATTGGCAGTAGATAGTCAAGTCTTCTCTCTAATTTGATTCCTCCCCAACTGCCGGTTTGGAGACTCATTCAGAGAGCGAGAAGCAGTTAGTCTGCTTTCTAACCCCCTGGTGGAATAGACTAGTCAGGATCGAGGGAAGGATCAATGGAGCAAAGTACAGAGAGATCCTTGATGAAAACCTGCTCCAGAGTGCTCAGGACCTTGGACTGGGGCAAAGGTTCACCTTCCAACATGACAACGACCCTAAGCACACTGCCAAGACAACACAGGAGTGGCTTCGGGACAAGTCTCTGAATGTCCTTGAGTAGCCTAGCCAGAGTCCGGTCTTTTCCATTTGATCAACGTTGAGATGTTTCTACAACTTGATTGGAGTCCACCTGTGGCAAATTCAATTGATTGGACATGATTTGGAAAGGCACACACCTGTCTATATAAGGTCCCACAGTTGATGGTGCATGTCAGCAAAAACCAAGCCATGAGGTCGAAATAATTGTCCGTAGAGCTCAGAGACAGGATTGTTTTGAGGCACAGATCTGGGGAGGAGTACCTTTAAAAAAAAACATAATTAAAAGGCACAACTCCTGCTTGGAGTTTGGCAAGAGGCACCTAAAGGACTCTGACAATGAGAAACATTATTCTCTGGTATGATGAAACCAAGATTGAACTCTTTGGCCTGAATGCCAAGTGTCAGGTCTGGAAGAAACTTGGCACCATCCCTACAGTGATGCATGGTAGTTGCATCATCATACTGTGGGTATGTTTTACAGCAGCAGCGACTCAGACTAGTCAGGATCGAGGCAAAGATGAACAGAGCAGTACAGAGACATTAAAAACCTGCTATAGCGAGCTCAGGACCTTGGACTGGGGCAAAGGTTCACCTTCCAACAGGACACCGACCCTAAACACACATCGAAGACAATGCAGGAGTGGCTTCGGGAAAAGTTTCTGAATGTCCTTGAGTGGCCCAGCCAGAGCCCAGACTTGAACCCAATCTAACATCTCTGGAGAGACCTGAAAATAGCTGTGCAGCAATGCTCCCCATCTAACCTGACAGAGCTTGAGAGGATTTGCAGAGAAGAACCCAGGTTTGCAGGTTTGCCAAGCTTGTAGCCTCATACCCAAGAAGACTCAAGGCTGTAATCACTGCCAAAGGCGCTTCAACAAATTACTGAGTAAAGGTTCTGAATACTTATAAAATGTGATATTTTGGAAGTGGCATGTCCTATTTGTAGTCCATGTTGAGGGTTTTATATGTAGGGTGTGTTTGTAAATTCACTCTGGCGATCTACTCTGATTTTCAGAGCACTCTCATCTGAGTGTGCCAGAGCTCAGAATAATAGATGCATTTACAAATGTGCAATACCCTGAATATGACCAGTGGCAGTAAACATTTCCAAAGCGTCAGTCAGCAGCACAGTTGGTCACCAATGCTCTGAATAACATAACCTCCCGTCTCGCTCTGCTAGGGTGAGTAAAATGGTCAGAGTGAGGTGTTTTCTCATTTGTGTCTGGAAATGCTAGTAAGCTAACCAACTTTTAGCCACTTAGCTTGGGTGCTTGACTGTCGTTATGAGGTCAACATGCTCAGATGAACCCAACGCTCCAAGAGCTGCTCTGACATTACAAACGGGACAATCTAACCAAGCTCTGAACACACTCTGGCACACCGTGAATTTAAGACACCCATAGGTGTTCTATAAGTCAGTTTGTTTCTTCCAGGGAGGGCAGCATTTGAAGTGTCACTGAAGTGTTGATTTCATAGTAACATCAGAATAGCATGGTTTTTATTGTGCAGTCCTTGTCTGATGGGACATTGTGTGTTTCCATTTTGATTGATTGGGTTTATTTTGGGTATGATGAGGACAAGGCATTGGGTCTAGAGGTAAACAGAATACAGGTACCAAGTTTTGTTTGTGTAAAAGGAATCATTCCCTGTGTGTTAGTGATAGACTTGTGTATTTTTTCTGGCATGTTGAGATCCACTGACATGTGACCCCTGCACTGTAGGGATGGAGTTCCCTGTGGACGTGTTGGGATCAGTGAGACATGAGGAGGAGGAGCAGGCAGCAGAGGGCTACATGACCCAGCTACGATACATCATCCCCGACAAGGCCGAGAGCTTTACCCTGCCCAGCCACAGAATGGTAGTCACACAAACACACCTACAGTACGACATGCATGGTTTGTTTAATTGACTCTAACCCCATGTCTCTCTGGCTCTCCCTCAGATCTGTATCAGTCTGTGTAACGTTGGTTTTGTTCCCATCTATGGAGGAGACCTGAAGCATAAGATTCTGGCCCTGTTCGCCCCAGAGGACCAGCTCACAGGTACATCCCTCCCTCAGCACAGAACGAGTCTCTAGCCTCTTGTCTGTCCGTTGATACAGTCACAGTGTAAGCTGGTCGTTTCCACCACATAGATGGATGTAAGCTATTTTATTTAAAGCTACAAGCTTACACACATCAGATCGAAAAGTTTCATAATGTCTGGGGGTTTATATTTTACAGAGACACGTTTGGATTCTAACCAGATGTCATATTCATCTAACTCTAATTCTCTGTCTCTCTCTCTCTCTCTCCAGCGGTAGCTTTGTTTCTGGCGGGTCAGTGGTGGTCTGTCGAGGACATCCTCAGAACCTCCGACCCCTCCAGAACTGGCCTCCTCAAGGTTCACAAACTGCAACACGTACAACACGAGATGATTGTTGAGTTGACACATGGAGAAACATAAAGCTAGCACATTGAAACACACAAACACAAGGTGTCACAAACGGACTCTGTAGAGGTAGGATATTGGGTTTGTCTACCTGGTGTGAGGAGAGGCTCAGTCTGACGGGATATGAGGGAGGACACACAGGATCCTACAACAACATGACTGAGAGCACACAAACTAACCTGGCATGTTTATCAACCCAATGAAATGCATAATGACATTGTTTTGAACAGAATCTCAACCGCTGCATGTGTTGCGTGTGTGTGTTTCTGTCAGTTTGCCCAGCAAATGGTTCTGATTAGCATCGAACAATAGAGAAACACACAGCGTGCACATGTACAGACAGACACACATACATACTGGTGGGAAGTGTGTTACGGTGGTATAAAACTAGGGGCAGTGTTCAGGGTCATGATCCAAACCCACAGTTAAATGTCAGTTCTATTCTGTTTGGCAGAGCTACAGAGCTGTAAAAACAGTCACTTCCAACATTTACGTGGGAGGTGAAAGACTACTTATGCCATGTACTGAGTCAAGGTACTTCTGATTCACGTGTGTCCTACTAGAGTGCATGTCAATTGAGCAGAGAGAAAAGTGTGTTCACTGTGTTCCATGTAAAAACGTCAGAGGAGAGTTGTGTGTGTTACCTTAACATTTCATTAAGTGACAGTCTTTTATCTGTGTGTGTCCCAGGTGAGGAGTCTTGGTGAGCGGATCGTCCTCTACATTCTGAACCGTATTGTGTACCGCGTGGGTGAGATAGACAAACCTGAGGTGCCCTTCCTGTGCCACGGACAGAACCACTTCGCCAAGCTCCTTTGGAAGGATGGACACGCTGTCGGTTTCTACTCTGTCAAACCCAAAGGTTTTTGTCTGGTCAAACTGTCACTGGTAGCGGTCATCTTTGGTTTCAAACCGTACTGGTCTTATTTGATAGGTGAAGTTAGCTGGAGAGTTGGCACTGGACAGTACCCTTAACTTACACAAGGCTGTCCGTGACCCTTAACCTCCTGAAGATGATTACTATGATGACAGACTTTATACATAGCATTAGTCAATCATGTCTCAATCAATTATAGCATACTTTCAAGTAGAGGTTGACCGATTATGATTTTTTTTACCGCCGATACCGGATATTGGAGGACCAAAAAAGCCGATACCGATTAATAGGCTGATTTTTATTATTTATTCATTTATTTATTTATTTGTAATAATGACAATTACAGTAATACTGAATTAACACTTATTTTAACTTAATATAATACATCAATAAAATCAATTTAGCCTCAAATAAATAATGAAGCATGTTCAATTTGGTTTTAATAATGCAGGAACAAAGTGTTGGAGAAGAAAGTAAAAGTGCAATATGTGCCATGTAAAAAAGCTAACGTTTCAGTTCCTTGCTCAGAACATGAGAACATATGAAAGCTGGTGGATCCTTTTAATATGAGTCTTCAATATTCCCAGGTAAGAAGTTTTAGGTTGTAGTTATTATAGGAATTATAGGACTATTTCCCTCTATACCATTTGTATTTCATTAACTTTTGACTATTGGATGTTCTTATAAGCACTTTAGTTTTGCCAGTGTAACAGTATAGCTTCTGTCCCTCTCCTTGCTCCTCCCTGGCCTTGAACCAGGAACACAACGACAACAGCCACCCTTGAAGCAGCGGTACCCATGCAGAGCAAGGGAAACAACCACCCCAAGACCCAGAGCGAGTGACGTTTGAAACAATATTAGCGCGCGCTAACTAGCCAGCCATTTCACTTCGGTTACACCAGCCTCATTTCGGGAGTTGACAGGCTTGAGTCATAAACAGCGCAATGCTTGATGTACAACGAAGAGCTGCTGGCAAAAGGCATGAAAGTGCTATTTGAATGAATGTTTCGCGCCTGCTTCTGCCTACCACCGCTCAGTCAGATACTTAGACACTTGTATGCCTAGTCAGATTATACGCAACGCAGGACACGCTAGATAATATCTAGTAATATCATCAACCATAAGATAAGTTTAATGCTAGCTTGCAACTTACCTTGGCTTACTGCAGTCGCGTAACAGGCAGTCAGTCTCCCTGTGGAGTGCAACGGTCGTTATTGCGTTGGACTAGTTAACTGTAAGGTTGCAGGATTGAATCCCCCGAGCTGACAGGGTAGAAATCTGTCGTTCTGCTCCTGACCAAGGCAGTTAACCCACCGTTCCTAGGCCGCCATTGAAAATAAGAACGTGTTCTTAACTGACTTGCCTATTAAATAAAGATTAAATAAAGGCGTAAAAATAAATCGGCAAAATCTGTGTCCAAAAATACCGATTTCCGTTTGTTATGAAAACTTGAAATCGGCCCTAATTAATCAGCCATTCCGATTAATCGGTCGACCTCTACTTTCAAGACATGAACTAACATAATCTCTTCCTCTCTCTCCAGACAGCTTGTGTAATGGCTTTGTGACCCAACGCTACCAGTTGCCTGTTATGGACTCCATCTTTGTCAGGAAGTGTCATCGTGGAAACAGTCATGGTCTGCAGATGCTGGAGGACTTTGTGGACTCTTTCAAAGATGACCAGCTCGGCCTGAAGTACCCTCTCTCTCTAACCATGTATAAAGGTTAGTGGTAGTAGTCTATCTATTCAATTCAATGGATTTTATTGGCATGGGAAACGTGTTAACATTGCCAAAGCAAGTGAAGTAGAATAATATACAAAAGTGAAATGAACAGTAAACATTACACTCATAAAGTTCCAAAAGAATACAGACATTACAGATGTCATTTGTGTATGTATACAGTGTTGTAACAATGTGCAAATGATTAAAGTACAAAATGGAAAATAAACAAACATAAATATGGGTTGTATTTACAATGGTGTCTGTTCTTCACTGGTTGCCCTTTTCTTGTGGCAACAGGTCATAAATCTTGCTGCTATGATGGCACACTGTGGTATTTCACCCAGTTGATGAGTTTATCAAAATCGGGGATGTTTTCAAATTTTTTGTGGATCAGTTTGGGTTTGAAGTGCTTTTAAATTGCAGACTTGAATTTAGATGTAGCCAAACAATTAGATATTTTCTGTACTTTCATTACCACTGGAAAGCGGCCCAGTTCTGCCCTACACACATTAGTTGGTGTATTTCTCTGGACTTGTAGAATTTTCCTACAGAATTCTGCATGTAGGGATTCAATTGGATGTTTGTCCCACATTTTAAAGTCCAGTTTATTGAGTGGGCCCCAAACCTCACTTCCGTAAAGAGCTATTGGTAGGATTACACTGTCACATATTTTGGTCCAAATTCTAATTGGGATGTTGATTTTGAGTAATTTCATTTTTATTGCGTACAATGCGCTGTGTCTGCTTTTTATTTGAATGCATTCACTGCCATATTAATGTCTCCCAATGCAGATATGGTCAGACCAAGGTACGAGTAATTTTTAGTGTGTTCAATTATTGTTGTTCAGGGCAAATTTATATTTCTGTTTCTGACATCCTGGGTTTTTTCTGGAAAATCATGATTTTCATTTAGTTTTTTTTTATTTACTGCCAGGGCCCAATTTATGGCAATATTGCTCTAGAATGTTAAGGTTCTGTTGAAGACCTTCTTTGGTTGTTGCTAGAAGTATCAAATCATCAGTATATAGCAGGCATTTTTTTTTTTTACCTCTGTGTCAAATTGTGTGAGTCCTGGGGCTGGAGACTTGACCAACATGTCTGCTAATTCATTGATCTAAATGTTGAGAAGATTTGGACTCAAACTGCAGCCTTGTCTCACACCTCGACGTTGTGAAAATAATTATGTTCTTTGGTTTTTGATTTTTATTGCACACTTGTTTTCTGTGTACATACATTTTATTAAGTCATATACCTTACCACCAAGTCCACTTTGGAGAATTTTGTAGAATAGCCCTTCGTACCAAATAGAATCAAATGTTTTTTTAAAGTCAATAAAGCAATTCAAGATTTTGCATTGTTTTTTTGGGGGTGGACTTGTTTATTAATTTGTGTGTGTATATATGTTCAGTAGTGCGGTGGTGTTAATTAATTAGTGTGTGTATATGTGGTCAGTAGTGCGGTGGTGTTAATTAATTAGTGTGTGTGTGTATATATTTTTTCAGTAGTGAGGTGGTGTTTATTAATTAGTGTAAGGTGTATATATATATGGTCAGTAGTGCAGTGGTGTTTATTAATTAGTGTAAGGTGTATATGTGGTCAGTAGTGCAGTGGTGTTTATTAATTAGTGTAATGTGTATATGTGGTCAGTAGTGCGGTGGTGTTTATTAATGAGTGTAAGGTGTATATGTGGTCAGTAGTATGTGCTAAATGACTTAAATGCAAATGTAGTGCGGTGGTGTTTATTAATGAGTGTAATGTGTATATGTGGTCAGTAGTTTATTAATGAGTGTAATGTGTATATGTGGTCAGTAGTGCGGTGGTGTTTATTAATGAGTGTAAGGTGTATATGTGGTCAGTAGTGAGGTGGTGTTTATTAATTAGTGTAAGGTGTATATGTGGTCAGTAGTGCGGTGGTGTTTATTAATGAGTGTAAGGTGTATATATGGTCAGTAGTGAGGTGGTGTTTATTAATGATTGTAAGGTGTATATGTGGTCAGTAGTGCATAAGAGTGTCTGTTTAAATGAGTACTTAAATGTAAATATGTGATCAGTAGTGAGGTGGTGTAAAGTGTAAGGTGTATATGTGGTCAGTAGTGTAGTGGTGTTTATTAATTAGTGAGGTGTATGTGGTCAGTGTGTAGTGGTGTTTATTAATTGTGTCAGGTGTATATGTGGTCAGTAGGTGGTGTTTATTAATGAGTGTGTGTGTATATATGGTCAGTAGTGCAGTGGTGTTTATTAATTAGTTTGTGTATATATGGTCAGTAGTGAGGTGGTGTTTATGTGTATATATTTTGTCAGTAGTGCAGTGGTGTTTATTAATTAGTTAAATGTATATATGGTCAGTAGTGCGGTGGTGTTTATTAATGAGTGTGTATAAGGTGTATATGTGGTCATTAGTGAGGTGTTGTTTATTAATGAGTGTAAGGTGTATATGTGGTCAGTAGTGCGGTGGTGTTTATTAATTAGTGTGTGTATATATGGTCAGTAGTGAGGTGGTGTTTATTAATGAGTGTGTATAAGGTGTATATGTGGTCAGTAGTGAGGTGGTGTTTATTAATGAGTGTAAGGTGTATATGTGGTCAGTAGTGAGGTGGTGTTTATTAATGATTGTGTGTGTATATATTTTGTCAGTAGTGCAGTGGTGTTTATTAATTAGTTTGTGTATATGTGGTCAGTAGTGAGGTGGTGTTTATTAATGAGTGTGTGTATATATTTTGTCAGTAGTGCAGTGGTGTTTATTAATTAGTTTGTGTATATATGGTCAGTAGTGAGGTGGTGTTTATTAATGAGTGTGTATAAGGTGTATATGTGGTCAGTAGTGAGGTGTTGTTTATTAATGAGTGTAAGGTGTATATGTGGTCAGTAGTGCGGTGGTGTTTATTAATTAGTGTGTGTATATGTGGTCAGTAGTGAGGTGGTGTTTATTAATGAGTGTAAGGTGTGTGTATACAGTGCCTTGCGAAAGTATTCGGCCCCCTTGAACTTTGCAACCTTTTGCCACATTTCAGGCTTCAAACATAAAGATATAAAACTGTATTTTTTTTGTGAAGAATCAACAACAAGTGGGACACAATCATGAAGTGGAACAACATTTATTGGATATTTCAAACTTTTTTAACAAATCAAAAACTGAAAAATTGGGCGTGCAAAATTATTCAGCCCCTTTACTTTCAGTGCAGCAAACTCTCTCCAGAAGTTCAGTGAGGATCTCTGAATGATCCAATGTTGACCTAAATGACTAATGATGATAAATACAATCCACCTGTGTGTAATCAAGTCTCCGTATAAATGCACCTGCACTGTGATAGTCTCAGAGGTCCGTTAAAAGCGCAGAGAGCATCATGAAGAACAAGGAACACACCAGGCAGGTCCGAGATACTGTTGTGAAAAAGTTTGGATACAAAAAGATTTCCCAAGCTTTTAACATCCCAAGGAGCACTGTGCAAGCGATAATATTGAAATGGAAGGAGTATCAGACCACTGCAAATCTACCAAGACCTGGCCGTCCCTCTAAACTTTCAGCTTATACAAGGAGAAGACTGATCAGAGATGCTTCCAAGAGGCCCATGATCACTCTGGATGAACTGCAGAGATCTACAGCTGAGGTGGGAGACTCTGTCCATAGGACAACAATCAGTCGTATATTGCACAAATCTGGCCTTTATGGAAGAGTGGCAAGAAGAAAGCCATTTCTTAAAGATATCCATCAAAAGTGTCGTTAAAGTTTGCCGCAAGCCACCTGGGAGACACAGCAAACATGTGGAAGAAGGTGTTCTGGTCAGATGAAACCAAAATTGAACTTTTTGGCAACAATGCAAAACGTTATGTTTGGCGTAAAAGCAACACAGCCCATAACCCTGAACATACCATCCCCACTGTCAAACATGGTGGTGGCAGCATCATGGTTTGGGCCTGCTTTTCTTCAGCAGGGAGAGGGAAGATGGTTAAAATTGATGGGAAGATGGAAGGAGCCAAATACAGGACCATTCTGGAAGAGAACCTGATGGAGTCTGCAAAAGACCTTAGACTGGGACGGAGATTTGTCTTCCAACAAGACAATGATCCAAAACATAAAGCAAAATCTACAATGGAATGGTTCAAAAATAAACATATCCAGGTGTTAGAATGGCCAAGTCAAAGTCCAGACCTGAATCCAATCGAGAATCTGTGGAAAGAACTGAAAACTGCTGTTCACAAATGCTCTCCATCCAACCTCACTGAGCTCGAGCTGTTTTGCAAGGAGGAATGGGAAAAATTTCAGTCTCTCGATGTGCAAAACTGATAGAGACATACCCCAAGCGACTTACAGCTGTAATCGCAGCAAAAGGTGGCGCTACAAAGTATTAACTTAACTTCTTGCGTCGAGCAATCCCGGATCCGGGATTCTATTTATAGCCTCAAGCTCATTAGCATAACGCAACGTTAACTATTCATGAAAATCGCAAATGAAATGAAATAAATATATTTGCTCTCAAGCTTAGACTTTTGTTAACACTGTCATCTCAGATTTTCAAAATATGCTTTTGAACCATAGCAAATCAAGCATTTGTGTAAGAGTATTGCAAGCTAGCTTAGCATTTTGCGTAGCATTTAGCAGAAGAACTTTGAAGAACTTCAAGTGTTTTCAATGAGGAGACTCTAAGTTACATAGCAAATGTTCAGTTTTTCCTGAAAGAATCTTTGTGTAGGAGAAATCGCTCCGTTTTGTACATCACATTACATTACATTACATTTAAGTCATTTAGCAGACGCTCTTATCCAGAGCGACTTACAAATTGGTGAATTCACCTTCTGACATCCAGTGGAACAGCCACTTTACAATAGTGCATCTAAGTCATTAAGGGGGGGGTGAGAAGGATTACTTATCCTATCCTAGGTATTCCTTGAAGAGGTGGGGTTTCAGGTGTCTCCGGAAGGTGGTGATTGACTCCGCTGTCCTGGCGTCGTGAGGGAGTTTGTTCCACCATTGGGGGGCCAGAGCAGCGAACAGTTTTGACTGGGCTGAGCGGGAACTGTACTTCCTCAATGGTAGGGAGGCGAGCAGGCCAGAGGTGGATGAACGCAGTGCCCTTGCTTGGGTGTAGGGCCTGATCAGAGCCTGGAGGTACTGCGGTGCCGTTCCCCTCACAGCTCCGTAGGCAAGCACCATGGTCTTGTAGCGGATGCGAGCTTCAACTGGAAGCCAGTGGAGAGAGCGGAGGAGCGGGGTGACGTGAGAGAACTTGGGAAGGTTGAACACCAGACGGGCTGCGGCGTTCTGGATGAGTTGTAGGGGTTTAATGGCACAGGCAGGGAGCCCAGCCAACAGCGAGTTGCAGTAATCCAGACGGGAGATGACAAGTGCCTGGATTAGGACCTGCGCCGCTTCCTGTGTGAGGCAGGGTCGTACTCTGCGGATGTTGTAGAGCATGAACCTACAGGAACGGGCCACCGCCATGATGTTGGTTGAGAACGACAGGGTGTTGTCCAGGATCACGCCAAGGTTCTTAGCGCTCTGGGAGGAGGACACAATGGAGTTGTCAACCGTGATGGCGAGATCATGGAACGGGCAGTCCTTCCCCGGGAGAAAGAGCAGCTCCGTCTTGCCGAGGTTCAGCTTGAGGTGGTGATCCGTCATCCACACTGATATGTCTGCCAGACATGCAGAGATGCGATTCGCCACCTGGTCA
This sequence comes from Oncorhynchus masou masou, assembly GCF_036934945.1. Lineage (NCBI taxonomy): Eukaryota > Metazoa > Chordata > Actinopteri > Salmoniformes > Salmonidae > Oncorhynchus > Oncorhynchus masou. The sequence continues at coordinate 17,005,743 of NC_088222.1, forward strand.
TCAGAAGGGGGAAAGGAGAAGATTAATTGTGTGTCGTCAGCATAGCAATGATAGGAGAGACCATGTGAGGTTATGACAGAGCCAAGTGACTTGGTGTATAGCGAGAATAGGAGAGGGCCTAGAACAGAGCCCTGGGGGACACCAGTGGTGAGAGCGCGTGGCGAGGAGACAGATTCTCGCCACGCCACCTGGTAGGAGCGACCTGTCAGGTAGGACGCAATCCAAGCGTGGGCCGCGCCGGAGATGCCCAACTCGGAGAGGGTGGAGAGGAGGATCTGATGGTTCACAGTATCGAAGGCAGCCGATAGGTCTAGAAGGATGAGAGCAGAGGAGAGAGAGTTAGCTTTAGCAGTGCGGAGCGCCTCCGTGATGCAGAGAAGAGCAGTCTCAGTTGAATGACTAGTCTTGAAACCTGACTGATTTGGATCGAGAAGGTCATTCTGAGAGAGATAGAGGGAGAGCTGGCCAAGGACGGCACGTTCAAGAGTTTTGGAGAGAAAAGAAAGAAGGGATACTGGTCTGTAGTTGTTGACATCGGAGGGATCGAGTGTAGGTTTCTTCAGAAGGGGTGCAACTCTCGCTCTCTTGAAGACGGAAGGGACGTAGCCAGCGGTCAGGGATGAGTTGATGAGCGAGGTGAGGTAAGGGAGAAGGTCCCCGGAAATGGTCTGGAGGAGAGAGGAGGGGATAGGGTCGAGCGGGCAGGTTGTTGGGCGGCCGGCCGTCACAAGAAGCGAGATTTCATCTGGAGAGAGAGGGGAGAAAGAGGTCAGAGCACAGGGTAGGGCAGTGTGAGCAGAACCAGCGGTGTCGTTTGACTTAGCAAACGAGGATCGGATGTCGTCGACCTTCTTTTCAAAATGGTTGGCGAAGTCATCTGCAGAGAGGGAGGAGGGGGGGAGGGGGAGGAGGATTCAGGAGGGAGGAGAAGGTGGCAAAGAGCTTCCTAGGGTTAGAGGCAGATGCTTGGAATTTAGAGTGGTAGAAAGTGGCTTTAGCAGCAGAGACAGAGGAGGAAAATGTAGAGAGGAGGGAGTGAAAGGATGCCAGGTCCGCAGGGAGGCGAGTTTTCCTCCATTTCCGCTCGGCTGCCCGGAGCTCTGTTCTGTGAGCTCGCAATGAGTCATCGAGCCACGGAGCGGGAGGGGAGGACCGAGCCGGCCTGGAGGATAGGGGACATAGAGAGTCAAAGGATGCAGAAAGGGAAGAGAGGAGGGTTGAGGAGGCAGAGTCAGGAGAAAGGTTGGAGAAGGTATGAGCAGAGGGAAGAGATGAAAGGATGGAAGAGGAAAGAGTAGCGGGGGAGAGAGAGCGAAGGTTGGGACGGCGCGATACCATCCGAGTAGGGGCAGTGTGGGAAGTGTTGGATGAGAGCGAGAGGGAAAAGGATACAAGGTAGTGGTCGGAGACTTGGAGGGGAGTTGCAGTGAGGTTAGTGGAAGAACAGCATCTAGTAAAGATGAGGTCGAGCGTATTGCCTGCCTTGTGAGTAGGGGGGAAGGTGAGAGGGTGAGGTCAAAGAGGAGAGGAGTGGAAAGAAGGAGGCAGAGAGGAATGAGTCAAAGGTAGACGTGGGGAGGTTAAAGTCGCCCAGGACTGTGAGAGGTGAGCCGTCCTCAGGAAAGGAGCTTATCAAGGCATCAAGCTCATTGATGAACTCTCCGAGGGAACCTGGAGGGCGATAAATGATAAGAATGTTAAGCTTGAAAAGGCTGGTAACTGTGACAGCATGGAATTCAAAGGAGGCGATAGATAGATGGGTAAGGGGAGAGAGAGAGAATGACCACTTGGGAGAGATGAGGATCCCGGTGCCACCACCCCGCTGACCAGAAGCTCTCGGGGTGTGCGAGAACACGTGGGCGGACGAAGAGAGAGCAGTAGGAGTAGCAGTGTTATCTGTGGTGATCCATGTTTCCGTCAGTGCCAGGAAGTCGAGGGACTGGAGGGAGGCATAGGCTGAGATGAACTCTGCCTTGTTGGCCGCAGATCGGCAGTTCCAGAGGCTACCGGAGACCAGGAACTCCACGTGGGTCGTGCGCGCTGGGACCACCAGATTAGGGTGGCCGCGGCCACGCGGTGTGGAGCGTTTGTATGGTCTGTGCAGAGAGGAGAGAACAGGGATAGATAGACACATAGTTAACAGGGTATAGAAGAGGCTACGCTAATGCAAAGGAGATTGGAATGACAAGTGGACTACACGTCTCGAATGTTCAGAAAGTTAAGCTTACGTAGCAAGAATCTTATTGACTAAAATGATTGAAATGAAACAGTACTGCTGGAGTAGGCTAGCTGGTAGTGGCTGCGATGTTGACACTACACTAATCAAGTCGTTCCGTCGAGTGTAATAGTTTCTACAGTGCTGCTATTCGGGGGCTAGCTGGCTAGCTAGCAAGGTTGATTGCGTTCCGTTACTTAAAAGAACGACAATAGCTGGCTGGCTAACCTAGAAAATCGCTCTAGGCTACACAATTGTCTTAGATACAAAGACGGCTATGTAGCTAGCTAGCTACGATCAAACAAAACAAACCGTTGTACTGTAATAGTTACTACAGTGCTGCTATTCGGGGGCTAGCTGGCTAGCTACGTTAGAAGAACGACAATAGCTGGCCAGCTAACCTAGAAAATCGCTCTAGACTACACAATTGTCTTAGATACAAAGACGGCTATGTAGCTGGCTAGCTACGATCAAACAAATCAAACCGTTGTACTGTAATGAAGTGAAATGAAAATGTGATACTACCTGTGGAACGACGCGGAATGTTGACCGGGTAGTTGGAGTTCAATTCGGTAGAGGTTGGCTAGCTGTTGGCTAGCTAGCTAGCAGCATTTCCTACGTTAAGGACGACAAATAGCTGGCTAGCTAACCTCGGTAAATTAAGATAATCACTCTAAGTCTACACACTCTAAACTGCACAATTATCTTGGATACGAAGACAACTATGTAGCTAGCTGACACTACGCTAATCGAGTCGTTCAGTTGAGTGTAATAGTTTCTACAGTGCTAGTGGACAGTGGGTGTTAGCTAGCTGCTTAGCTGCTTAGCTAGCTGCTTAGCTAGCTGCTGGGCAGATACGTTAGGACGACGAAATACGATAATTATGCAATTGTCGTTGATACAAAGACGGCTATGTAGCTGGCTAAGAAGAAATAGCTAAGATTAGACAAATCAAACCGTTGTACTATAACGAAATGTAATGAAAAGTTATAAAAAGTTATACTACCTGCGGACCGAAGTGTAGATGCGGCCGCTCGCTCCAACCGGAACCGGAAACATCACATTTGGCTACCGAAACAAACTGAAAATTCAGTCACCAAAACGTCAAACTTTTTCCGAATTAACTCCATAATATCGACCGAAACATGGCAAACGTTGTTTAGAATCAATCGTCAAGGTGTTTTTTCACATATCTCTTCATTGATATGCCGTTCGTGGAAGCCTGCTTTCCCCTCAGAATCCCATGGAAAAATACCAGCAGCTGAAAATGACGCACCAATTTCGACGGAGGACACCGGGCGGACACCTGGAAAATGTAGTCTCTTATGGTCAATCTTCCAATGATATGCCTACAAATACGTCACAATGCTGCAGACACCTTGGGGAAACGATAGATAGGGCAGGCTCATTCCTGTCGCATTCACAGCCATATAAGGAGACAATGGAAAACAGAGCCTCATAAATCCTGCTCATTTCCTGGTTGCCGTTTCATCTTGGTTTTGCCTGTAGCTCCTGTTATAGGGCACCCACAGACAATATCTTTGCAGTTCTGGAAAATTCAGAGTGTTTTCTTTCCAAAGCTATCAATTATATGCATAGTCGAGCATCTTTTTGTGACAAAATATCTTGTTTAAAACGGGAACGTTTTTCATCCAAAAATTAAATAGCGCCCCCAGAGTTTCAAGAGGTTAAGGGGGCTGAATAATTTTGCACGCCCAATTTTTCAGTTTTTGTTTTGTTAAAAATGTTTGAAATATCCAATAAATGTCGTCCCACTTGTTGTTGATTCTTCACACAAAAAATACAGTTTTATATCTTTATGTTTGAAGCCTGAAATGTGGCAAAAGGTCGCAAAGTTCAAGTGGGCCGAATACTTTCGCAAGGCACTGTATATGGTCAGTGGTGAGGTGGTGTTTATTAATGAGTGTAAGGTGCATATGTGGTCAGTAGTGAGGTGGTGTTTATTAATGAGTGTAAGGTGTGTGTGTATATATGGTCAGTGGTGAGGTGGAGTTTATAAATTAGTGTAAGGTGTAGATGTGGTCAGTAGTGTGGTGGTGTTTATTAATTAGTGTAAGGTGTATATGTGGTCAGTAGTGAGGTGTGTATATGTGGTCAGTAGTGAGGTGGTGTTTATTAATTAGTGTAAGGTGTATATGTGGTCAGTAGTGCGGTGGTGTTTATTAATGAGTGTAAGGTGTATATGTGGTCAGTAGTGAGGTGTGTATATGTGGTCAGTAGTGAGGTGGTGTTTATTAATTAGTGTGTGTGTGTGTGTATATATGGTCAGTAGTGAGGTGGTGTTTTATTAATGAGTGTAATGTGTATATGTGGTCAGTAGTGCGGTGGTGTATATTAATGAGTGTAAGGTGTATATGTGGTCAGTAGTGAGGTGGTGTTTATTAATGAGTGTAATGTGTATATGTGGTCAGTAGTGCGGTGGTGTTTATTAATGAGTGTAATGTGTATATGTGGTCAGTAGTGCGGTGGTGTATATTAATGAGTGTAAGGTGTATATGTGGTCAGTAGTGTGGTGGTTGGGGAGAAAGCCAATTTGACATTTTACTTATTTTTTTTTTTTTTTACTGAAGTTTTGAATTCTTGATTTCAATATGCTACAGAAAACCTTTCCCAAGTTGCTGTTTACACAAATTTCCTTGTAATTATTGGGGTCTGATTTGTCTCCACTTTTGTGGATAGGGGAGATGAGCCCCTGGTTCCAGACATCAGGAAAGCAGACTGGTTAATATGTTGAACAGTTTAAGCGCAGCATTTTGCAACTCAGTTGTGCTGTTCTTCAGCATTTCATTTCTGCTCTTATCTCGACCATAAGCCTTCTTTGATTTTATAGATAGGAGCTTTTCATGTAGTTCTTGTTGGGTAATCTAATGGATTTTGGTTGTTTTTTAATGACTGATTCAAGGATATATATATATATATATTTTTTTTTTTTTAAATTTTTTTTTCTAATTGTTTCTGTTTTTTGTGGGATGATTTTGTATAGATTATCAAAATACGTTTTCCAAATTCCTTCATCTTGTATGTTTAATTATTGTGGCTTTGTCATGCTTAAAATGTTCCGCACGTCCCAGAACTGATTTTGGTCAATTGTGTTTTCAATTTTATGGTGTCTTGTTTGTATAAATCAATTTATTGCGTTTCAGTGTAAATATTCATTTTCGCCCTGGGTTGTTTTGCTGCTTATGTTTCACATTTGTCTCGGGTGTTTTCTAATTGTTTTACATTCGTTATAAAACCATATTTCAGAAACATTTTTAGTTTTTTGTTTCTGTTGCAATTTTTTGGTTTTCTCAAATGTGCTTTTGATGCTGCTTTTTGGAGTATGCACTTGATGTTTTGAGTAGCCGAATTGACACCTTCATTATAGTTTTTGGTATTGTGAGTTATTGAAGAACTGTATAGGCTCTCGCTCGCTGTGTGTTTGTTGTGTGTGTGTGAAGGTTAGTAGTAGTTTTCTCTTTCTCTCCTTTCTTTCTTTCTTTGTTTGTTTCTTTGTTTCTTTCTTTGTTTCTTTCTTTGTTTCTTTGTTTCTTTCTTTGTTTCTTTGTTTCTTTCTTTCTTTGTTTCTTTCTTTCTTTCTGTGTGTGTGTGTGTGTGTGTACAACTTTGCAGCCCCTAAATAAGTGTACAACTTTGCAGCCCCTAAATAAATAAATCGGTCAATCAAAGTGTACTATCTCTCCCTGACCTGCAGTGTGTGGCCATTATCTGTGTCGGTACCCAGCTGACCAGGACCTGCTGTGGGTGGTAGAGGGAGTGGGCGGACCCTACCAGAGAGAGAGTGGCCAACAAGATCAAAACACTGAATGGTACGGACACAGTAGCAGGAGATCCAACACCCAAGGGCCTGTCAAGGAGGATGTGATATTTACAGTACCTTCAGATAGAAATGTGTTAAGTAGAACCTATATGATTGTCTGTCATGAAGAATAGGAAACGCGACGGCAGCTCAATTCATAACATTTCTAACATTCTGTGACCTAACTGATCCATCTGTACCTTAGCAGGATGATAGCAGTCCCTATTAGCTGTGCTGTAGGGACTTGGTGATGTCAGACACAGTGGCCAGACTCTCACATGACTGGTAACTAATTGCCTTCTGATTGTTGTGCTGATTCCCATAAAGTGGTGCTTCCCGTGGTGACGGCTAATGGAGATCACCAAGCAGCCTCTCTGGACAGCACAGACATCAACATGGAAGAGGGCTCAGACAACTGTCTGGACATCACCGTACGTCTCTGTCTCTCTCTCTCTGTCTCTGTCTCCTTCTCTGTCTCATCTATCCAACTTTGTTCTTGTTTGTCTTTCTTTACATTTTTTCTCTCTCCATTCTGTTGGGTTTCCTCAGTCTCTCGCCTCCTGAACAGCTATGTGGATGTATTTGTTGTTTATAGTTTAAGAATATCCTCAAACGTCAGATTTAAGTTGTGTAGGGACAATATAATCAAGTAATGAGGATTTAATATGGTCTTGTTTTCTAGGAGGTGCTGAATAAGCCCCTCAAGTTAATAGAAGGTAAGTAGCTCAGAGAAGTCTTGAGTCCTGAAATAAATAACTATGAGAAAGATGTTGGTGTTTCTGAGTACATAAAATGCTGTCTTTTGTGTGAATACACATTGGAATGAAAATGGTTACTCTCTAGCCCTGGAGGGCACACCAGTGTCAACACATACCTGGAGTAGTGGACCTAAAAAGCGTGGCAGAGAAGAGATGGAAGACTCTGAGGAGATCCAGCCTCTGAAGATGAACAGGTTAGACAAGGAGTCTCAGTGAAATAGCAACATCCATCAAAGTATTAATGAAATGTATGTGTGAAAGCTTCCCATTGGCTGAAAATCATAACTCTGGTTTGCTGTGTGTTCAGATTGGAGGAGGCAGAGCCCACCACTACAGCTGTAGAGGGAGAGGAGGAGGAGGAGGAAGGAAGCGGGGGGTGAGACAGAGACTGGAGAAGCAGAGGCTGCTCTGTCCCCTATAGAGGAAGCCAAAACTCAGGTGAGAGGATGACGGACGTGATTAGGATGAATACATCATTAGGAAACAACAGTTCATTTGGCTGTTCTGGGTTGCTTGTCTTCGTTGTTTTATGTTACTATGGTTGTTGTTAGCGAATAACCAGTCACTATCATAGCGTATTTCGCACTTGATGCGCCAGAAATTGCACCCTGTTCCTTATGGGCCCTGGTCAAAAGTAGTGCACTTCATAGTTAGTAGAGTGCCATTACATACAGAGTGTATGGTTAATCAGGAAAAGGAGGCATTCATTGGTTGTGGCTTTTCTATCCTCAGGAGGCTGAGGTCAAAGGAGAACTGACTGATGACCAGGGAAACGAGGAAGAGGTTGCCACACAGGAGCCTGATGCTGTGCTGGAGAACAGAACGACAGAGGAAGATGTGGATACGAAGGTGGAAGATTCCATTGAGGCTAAAGTATGTGTTTCAATGCCTCAGTTGGAATGTGTGAGATGGGGCCATTATTGGAGAAAGGGGTTCACAGATGAGACAATAGGATCCTTTCGATGTTGGAAATTTCCTATTTGTAAGTGGACATGTTTCTACAGTACGTGTTAGAAAGGGAATTGAGGAATATGTTTTTCGCAACTACTTTTTTCTCTTTGTCCTCTGCAGGACACCGTAGATGCAGCTCCTGTGGCATCAGAGGAATTGGCTGAGACGGAAACTGTGGTGGAGAAGGAGGCTCCTCTCCTGTTAGAAGAACCAGCTTCTGCTACAGAGAAGTCCACTCCGCCTGCAGAGCCAGCCCCAGCAGAGCCCTGCCTCTCTGGGGAGGTGATTGAGGAGGCAGGCGAACCTCCAGAGGAGGCCGCAGCTACACCCATGGAAGGAGAGGAGGTAGAGGGAGAAAAGGAGGGGGCGGAGAAAGCAGTGAAGGAAGAGGAGAAATCCATGGAGGCGGCCATCACAGTGGACAGCAGTAGGCAGGAAACAGTGGTCCAGGTAGGGGTAGCAGACCTATCCTACCAGCCTCCGGAGGAAGGAGAGAACCAGCCTCTCACAGAGGAAGAAGGAGAGGAGGAGGCAAGAGAAGAGGTCAAAGGGGACAAAAAGAAAGAGGTAGAAGAGATGGAGAACGTTACAACCACAGAGGATGAGAAAGAGGAGGGAGAGAGTGAGAGCTCAGACGAGGGTGGCGACAGTAAGGTCCTTTGGAGGAGAGGCAGTGGCCAAGCGCCGGTGCCTAAACATACATCTAAGAGACTGAGCAGAGTGCTCATGGAGCCCGAGGAGCAGGGCACAGAGCAGCCGGAGGTCATGGAGGAAGAGGAGGAGGAGGAAGCTAGAACGACAGAGGAGGAAGAGGGGGCTGTAAAGAAGAGCTTGGCTGAGGAAGAGGTGGAGGAAGAGGAGCATCCACCAGTGATTGACCAGAGAGCATTGAGGAGGAAGAGCCGACAGGTCCAGGCTCCAAAGAAAGCCAAAGGGAAACGACGCAGCAAGATCTAAACACAGCAGACGTTGCATATATAAAAACGCACACAAAACACATGTTTAGAGGTGTGCAGTAAGGGATGTTTTCTACCTGGTTTTAGGGTTTGTAAGGCATCTAAAGTTAACATGTATTATCTCTGTACGATGTTTAGATTTTTACTTTAGGTCGTTTTATGAAATGTTTAAGTACATGAATACTCAATACTCTGTTGCAATAAGTCAATGTGAAGTCTTTTTAAGGTTCAGAATTGATTTTATTCTTGTTTTTATTGCCTTGTTCTTTCGGTACTGACTGAGATTGAGTTTCACAGGCCTGATGTGGTAGTTTGAAGATGATTTTCATTCTCTAGCTCAGTTTTAAAAAATTCCAATAGCCTCGTCCTACACTGAGTCTGTGGTTGTTACATTTATACTATTTACAGTATTTAAATAGTTTGGGTTGAAATGCACCTCCTTAGTTTGTTGGAGGAGTTATTTGATAAAAAATAATAATTAAAGTTCTGTTCCAATGAAAGCCAGCCGACCCAGTTGCTCTTGAAGACCAGGTTTTGCTACACCCCCTGTTTTATGACCAGTCACTTGTATTAAGGAATGAAATGTTCTAAAAATACCTGGGGTTTTCTCCATGTTGTCTTATCTCTTCAGATGTGCTGAAATACTTTTTATTTAGGACAAAGCTGTGAATGAACGTCAATTATAATGTGTAAATTGCACGGCATAGACGCACACATGCACATTGATATATAAACGTGTATACACACAAATATAGTATTTTGTGAATATACCCAATAACTGAATAGGAAAAATAGATTTGGTTATTATTGTTCTTGCCCAAGTATAATTCAAGATTATAATTTAAACTTTATCTTATATCTAATAGCATGTTTAATTGCAAGTGTTTTGATTTTAAGGGTCAAATATGTATATTACAGTAAGTAGATGATAGCAGAATTGAAGTGAATGTGACTCTATGTACCAGTGATATTTTTGTTATATACACTGTTGTATAATGGCACAACATTCACTGTTTAGAAACACACATTTGCTACACAAGTTGAGCTATTTCTGTGTGAATTTGATGCTGTCATTGACAGTGTCACTTCACTGGTAAAGGTACATTGAGGCAAAGATAAAGCAGAATCTGTCAGTGGGCTATTTATGTTCCATGGCTATGGGTTAATACAGTGCTCCAAAGAATAAAGGGAACACTAAAATAACACATCCTAGATCTGAATAAATGAAATATTCTTATTAAATACTTTCTTTACATAGTTGAATGTGCTGACAACAAAATCACACAAATTATCAATGGAAATCAAATTTATCAACCCATGGAGGTCTGGATTTGGATGTCAAAATGAGGCTCAGTAGTGTGTGTGGCCTCCATGTGCCTGTATGACCTCCCTACAACGCCTGGGCATGCTCCTGATGAGGTGGTGGATGGTCTCCTGAGGGATCTACTCCCAGACCAAGACTAAAGCATCCGCCAACTCCTGGACAGTCTGTTGGTGGATGGAGCGAGACATGATGTCCCAGATGTGCTCAATTGGATTCAGGTCTGGGGAACGGGCGGGCCAGTCCATAGCATTAATGCCTTCCTCTTGCAGGAACTGCTGACACACTCCAGCCACATGAGGTCTAGCATTGTCTTGCATTAGGAGGAACCCAGGGCCAACCGCACCAGCATATGATCTCACAAGGGGTCTGAGGATCTCATCTTGGTACCTAATGGCAGTCAGGCTACCTCTGGCGAGCACATGGAGGGCTGTGTGGCCCCCCAAAGAAATGCCACCCCACACCATGACTGACCCACCGCCAAACCGGTCATGCTGGAGGATGTTGCAGGCAGCAAAACGTTCTCCTACGGCGTCTCCAGACTCTGTCACGTCTGTCACGTGCTCAGTGTGAACCTGATTTCATCTGTGAAGGGCACAAGGCACCAGTGGCGAATTTGCCAATCTTGGTGTTCTCTGGCAAATGCCAAACGTCCTGCATGGTGTTGGGCTGTAGGCACAACCCCCACCTGTGGACGTCGGGCCCTCATACCACCCTCATGGAGACCGTTTGAGCAGACACATGCACATTTGTGGCCTGCTGGAGGTCATTTTGCAGGGCTCTGTTAGTGCTCCTCCTGATCCTCCTTGCACAAAGGCGGAGGTAGAGGTCCTGCTGCTGGGTTGTTGCCCTCCTACGGCCTCCTCCACGTCTCCTGATGTACTGGCCTGTCTCCTGGTAGCGCCTCCATGCTCTGGACACTACGCTGTCAGACACAGCAAACCTTCTTGCCACAGCTCGCATTGATGTGCTGTGGCAAGGAGCTACAATGTGTTGTGGCAATGTGTTGACTTGGAGTTACATTTGTGTTGTTTTAAGTGTTCCCTTTATTATTTTTTAACAGTGTATATAGACCCTACACCTGGGTCATATTCACTAAGCACCAAACGAAAGAAGGAAACCTTAAACAGGGAGGGACTACCTGAAACTGGTTTTAGGCAAAGTGTTTCTCTATTAGTATGACTGCTGTTTGTTAGCTGTAGCTGTGTCCAGGCTGGTCATGTAAAAGACTAAAAAGAAGCTACATCGTAAAAGTCTACAGGTGTTTTGTCTCCTTAGCTCTCCTTCACCTGCACTGATCTGAAAACAACTAGAGATAAGTTAAAGCAATATGGCAGAAACCTACCTGGGGATTTTCCACTTCCAGATCAGTGAAGGAGACGAGGAGAGGATGCCACTGTACGCACCCCATTTGTTGATTGTGGACAATCAGTTTCAACCACCACTACACTTGTGGGTTGATTCCTTTACGTATGTTGCTATCATCCACCTGTTAATTCTCTGACCCCGGTCCCCCAGAATGTGAATAAAGGCTGAGTTTTAACTCTGATGTACGGAATGTTACACAGCCATGTTAGTTCTGGTTGTTTTCAGTTTGAATGTGTCCTGGATATAAGGCAACAGTGGAGGGAGCCAGAGGAGGAGTCATTGAGCTGCATTTAGTTTAGCATGGCCTCTACTAGCGTTTTCAGATTCAGGTTGATTATAGAAGTCACCTCTTGGTGGTGCTCATATTCTGCCTTGGCTGCTGTGGTTCCCACTGTCTTCTGTGTCTAGGGTGGTTTTATACAGACTTCCTAGATATCTACAGGCTTACCCCAGGGCTGTGTTCAGTGGCGTCCGATGTTACAGAAGGTTAAGATGGAAAGAGATTCTGTTAGCTGGGCACAAGACAATCCTGTCTGCAATGTTCAGAACGTGGCACCTTCCTGAACGTACCCTAATACTCTCAATCTTAATGACCTCATTCACAACCAATAGCCAGAATATGGCAGGCTTTAGTGTGTCTGTTCCAAATGGCAAATTATTCCCTATATAGTCCATTATAACCTTTTATTTAACTCGGCAAGTCAGTTAAGACCAAATCTTATTTAGAATGACGGCCTACCCCGGCCTTACCCTAACCCGGACGACACTGGGCCAATTGTGCACCGCCATATGTCACTCCCAATCACAGCTGGTTGTAATACAGCCTGGAATCGAACCAGGGTCTATAATGATGCCTCTAGCACTGATATGCAGTTCCTTAGATCACTGCGACAATAAAATAAATAAATGATGCACTATAAAGGGAACTGGGGGCCATCTAGGATACACTTCTGTTTGTTCTGTTGAATGTTTTCAGCGATCACTTTGTGGTTGGAGAGATGGACACTTTGTGTTGACACCAATGTAAGACATCTGCTATGGGATTGGTTTCATTTCAGGGACTGATTCTGTTTAAAATCAATCAATTCAGGAGAAGAATCTAGATGAAATTAATGAATTGAGTGTTTACTTTCCTATGATTTCAAAAGAAAGAAAAATGTGTGCCTTTTTATTTAATGATCCCTGCCTGTGTTTGGGACCTTGTTTTCCGTGTTGAGCTTGAACTAATAAGTAGAATTTCAAATCACCTGAATTCACTGAGTTATAGTAGATTTAAACTAATTCCTGCATCTTGTGATGTTACTGGACATTTCCTATTGGTTTGTCAGCTGTTTTAGTATGGACTACTGCTTATCTTAATATATCTTACTGAATGTCTTTCAGCCTATGAATTCCTTGTAGTTAATAAACTCTTTTTTTCTGGAATTACACTTTGTATTTATTTGGTGTCTCTAGCAGCCTAAGAGGACTTTTTAAATTTTACCTTTATTTTACTAGGTCAGTTAAGAACAAATTCTTATTTTCAATGACGGCCTAGGAGCAGTGGGTTAACTGCCTGTTCAGGGGCAGAACGACAGATTTGTACCTTGTCAGCTCGGGGATTTGAACTTGCAACCTTCTGGTTACTAGTCAAACGCTCTAACCACTAGGCTACCCTGCCCTCAGCTTACCTTCCCTTCCTTTTTTAAATCCTATTTTATTACATCATTGGGATGGAATTAACAGAACGGAGTCAAACGTGGTTTTGTTGTTTGACTCCATCCCATTAATTCCATGTCAGCCTTTACACTGAGCCCATCCTCCTATAGCTCCTCCCACCACCGGCCATTGATTTAGTTATATCTGTATATCACGTGAACCTTGTAGAAAGGCACGTGCTCCAGATCTGCCTTGTGCCTCCGTCGCTACAGGGACATCTCTCTAGGCGATCTCAACTCTGTTGCCTCTCCACACAGCCTGTCATATTCCCCACTGGAGCACAGCCTTATATCTGTCTGTGTGTGCTTGGCGTCAGATAAGCCCAGCAGAGCCTTATCGTCAGCTGTCTAGAGTGCAGCAACGAGAGGGATGTGTGTGTGTGTGCGAGCCAGGCTGCAGGTCTTTTATGTAGCCGTTTGTCCTGTTTATGTGTTCCTGCCTCTCCTCTTCCCCCTCTCCCTCTCTCCATTGATGGTGTGACGTGTATAATTGATGGCCCCATATTGCTGTGGTGTAGCTGGTTTAATGGGGCTTGACACAGAAAGGGAAAGCTGCATGCAGCCTGGGAGGGGACTTAACCCTTTCACCTACCTCTCTATACACACACGCACATGCCCAGAAGTGTGTGTGTATATATATATACACACACACACACACACACACAGGCACCCATGATGGTAGTAACATCAATGTGTTAATTACTCACACTATTATCAGTGGACAGAAAAATAGAATATATTAGCTGTGTGATTCAACCACTGAGGCCCCCACTCTTCTGACTCGAAGGGAACACCAATAGTTTTAGCAAGCCAGCGTTAGCTATTGCCCACTGTTTTGCTCGACTGAGTCGAAGTGTCTGACAAAGGTAAGTGACAGCAGTGTTTCCCAACCAGCTGTGATGGTCTCAGCTGTAGTGCATGCTCTGACCAGAAGGGGCCAGCATGGTTCCAAGGTCCCACATCACAGCCCAGTGTTTAGTTAGCTTGGCTTCCCTCAGGCATCCACTCTGGCATTCAATGTGCTTATTTCATTTTGTGTGGATTTCTCTGGCCGAGGAGACAATATCAATGGATAGGAAGGGTAATCCCACCCCTCACGTGCGCGCACACACACACAAGTGCATGCACCATTAATCAATTGAGGCAATACAATTATACTATTGTGTGAGACAAGAAAACAGACCATTGGAGAATGAGCGAGTCAACTGTAGGATCATTGTCTGTGCGCACACACTCTCTCTTTCTCTTAACTTTTCCCAGGTGACAGAGACCAGGGAGAGGCACTATTTTAAGAGCTGATATCACACCACTCCTGTTTTTTTCTCTCTTGTCTCTTTCTGTGTGAGAGTTTTGGGGGGATGGGGGTGGATGTGAGGTTGGTGGAAAGATCATTTTTTTGCCTTCTCTATCTACCATCCTCACTTGCCCTCTCCCTCTCCCTGGAACTGTTCTCCCACTCCTCCCCTGTGCCATTTATTCTTTGTCTACATCTTCTCTGTAGGTCTATTGCCCATTTCTCTCTCGCTGTCTGCTCTCTCCTTCCCCTCTCTAATGCCCTCCTTGCCAGGCAGCCAGTAGATTGGCTGTTTCCTGCACGCCCCAGTAGAGCTCTTATCTGCGAGTGAGTGCTGATTGTTGCGCCGTCTCTCATTGTGACTGGCAGTTCAGGCTCGCACGCTGAAATGGCTGATTTGGTCAATGTTTGTCTGCAGGACCTTATCTCCAAACCTTACATTAACTGTCTTGACAGTGTGTGCAGGCAGTCTCTCTCCATCTCCTGACCTCTCCTTCCTACACCCCCACCCACCTCCCTGTCTCCATCTTCATTTTTACTCTTTTTTCTCTCGCTCTCTCTTTCCTACCCTCTCTGGCCCGCTCTCATCCAAACCCATCCCTCATCCTCCTCTCTGTTGTTTCTCTGACCCTACGGAACGTCTTCACCTCTACCCCCGCCCCAATATCTAAACAGTGACGCATACATGCTCTGAGAGAATGCTTTATAGAGTCTGTAGACTTACTGATAACTATCAATGATTTATGGGTAATATAGTAATGAATAAACTAATGCTAATCCGAAAGCCTTGGGCTAATGCAGTACTGAGCCTCGAATAACCCTTGTGTGATTTTGGGTTGACTCACTCTGTAGCCTAGTCAGCAAAATTGGAGCTCATTTGCAGCTTTCGATCGGTGAGTGTGGATACACGGCGGCCGGCGTGGTAAACACGCCATTTTAGACATTATTTATTTATTCTGTTTATTAGCAGGAAGCTGTTGGTTCCGTCTGCTGTCGGCAGCTGTGATGTAAACAGAGTTCATATGTATTGAGACCCCTGCTGCGTGGTGGGCTGTCAGGTTGCACACAGAGACCTCAATGAAGGTTTATTAGCATTTTGTTGTGGATTACTCTTTGTGTGGAAGGTAAAATAGTGAGTAGAATTGAATCATCTGCCAATTAAAATATATTTCAAAAGATGTGTGTGCGCATGTTTGCTCCATGTTTCTCTTCAATTACCTGAGTGATCAATTCACCTTTTTTCAGAAAACATGCCTTGTGTGGGCTTTAATGGCTTTCAGCTACACACACACATACATCCACAGACACACTTTCAGTTATGTTTCTTTAATTACTACACCTGCAGTAGAGGGTGAACTTGTGGACCCTTTAAATTCCTTGGTTTCATGGTTCATTTCTATAATCCAGTTCTTTATGACACATAAATTAACTACCACTAAAGTGGTCTGTCAGGATTCTATCCTCTTGCAGAATGCAGTGCCCGGTTTCATGGGCTCCAAACCAATTGTGCTATTGCGTTTTAGCGCATTATTTGTAACTTATTTTATACATAATGTTTCTCCCACCATCTCTTATGACTGAATAGAGCGTCTGGATATCAGAACAGCGATTACTCACCTCATACTGGATAAAGATTGTTTTCTTTAACAAGTCTGACATGAAGGATTTACTTCAGACACCCGACGAGGCCCAAATCCTCGTCATTCACGTGAAGAAGAGATGGAGATATAGGGGTCGTAGGTCGGGTGCGTTGTAAGAATCTGACGGTGAGTGGGTAACACGCCTCTACCTTCCATCCTATTAGCCAACGTACAATCACTGGATAATAAACTGGATGAGCTGCGAACAAGACTTTTCTACCAACAGAACATTAAAAACTGTAATATCTTATGTTTCACCGAGTCGTGGCTGAATGACGACATGGATAACATACAGCTGGTTGGGTTTTCAGTGCGTCAGCAAGATAGAACAGCTGCCTCTAGTAAGTGGTGGTCTATGTCTATTTGTCAATAACAGCTGGTGCACGGAATCTTATATTGAGGACGTCTCAAGGTTTTGATTGCCTGAGTATCTCATGATAAGCTGTAGACCACAGTATTTACCAAGAGAGTTCTCATATTTTGTAGCTGTCTATTTACCACCACAAACCGATGCTGGCACTAAGACCGCACTGAATGAGTTGTATAAGGCCATAAACAAACAAGAAAATGTTTTCCCAGAGACAGCGCTCCTAATGGCCGGGGACTTTAATGCAGGGAGACTTAAATCTGTTTTTACCTAATTTCTACATTACATGAGCGACCAGAGAGAAAATAAAAACTCTAGGCCACCTTATCTCCACACACAGAGACATGTACAAAGCTCTCCCTCGCCCTCCTTTTGGAAAATCTGACCATAATTCTATCCTCCTGATTCCTGCTTACAAGCAAAAACTGTAACTTCCGGCGTCGACAGAGATGGCCGCCTCGCTTCGCGTTCCTAGGAAACTATGCATTTTTTTGTTTTTTTACGTGTTATTTCTTACATTGGTACCCCAGGTCATCTTAGGTTTCATTATATCATCATTCATATATCTTTATGTACATATTCTTTATCCCCTTACACTTGTGTGTATAAGGTAGTAGTTTTGGAATTGTTAGTTAGGTCACTTGTTGGTTATTACTGCATTGTCGGAACTAGAAGCACAAGCATTTCGCTTCACTCACATTAACATCTGCAAACCATGTGTACGTGACAAATAAAATTTGATTTGTTTTGATTGTAAAGCTGCAAGTACCAGTGACTCACTCAATACTGATGTGGTCCGTTATTGTTATTTTAATGTTGCTCTTTAATTATGTTTTTTTTTTTTTTTTTTTTTTTTTTTTTTTTTTTTACTTATGTTTATTTTAGTAAATATTTCTTAAAACTTGTTTTTCTTAACTGCATTGTTGGTTAGGGGCATGTAAGTAAGCATTTCACTGTAAGGTGTGTTCGGTGTATGTGACAAGTTGATTACAGTACATGCAGAGAGTTATGTTCCTGTTCTGAGCTCCTGTCAGTCTGTATTACAGTACATGAAGAGGGTTATTTTATGTTCCTGTTCTGAGCTCCTGTCAGTGTGTATTACAGTACATGAAGAGGGTTATATGTCAGCACGCTGTGTGTGTCGGCTCTGTGCTCTACACACGGGGCAGCTCTGCTCACCCATTGTCTGGACTCATGTCCCTACACACACACACACACACACACACACACACACACACACACACACACACTGCTTGCTGGAGATATGCCAACAGAGCTCCCCATTGTGCCCACTCTGAATAGGACAGAGGGGACATATACACACAAGCCTGCCAGCCTGTCAGTCAAACCGGGATGATCTACCAGATAGACATGCAGAATCACACCCAATACAGAGCCTCTGCTTTGGGAATCAATATGCAGTATCTTTTGATTATTTCATAAAACTTGTTTTCAGCATTTCACCTAAAAACTATTTTTTTAAGTAGTTCTAAGACCCATGCTACATCACTCTGGGGTAACAGGTGGTACTAAGACCCATGCTGCATCACTCTGGGGTGGTACTGTAGTACTAAGACCCATGCTACATCACTCTGGGTGGTACTGTAGTACTAAGACCCATGCTACATCACTCTGGGTGGTACTGTAGTACTAAGACCCATGCTGCATCACTCTGGGGTGGTACTGTAGTTCTAAGACCAATGCTGCATCACTCTGGGGTAACAGGTGGTACTAAGACCCATGCTGCATCACTATGGGGTGGTACTGTAGTACTAAGACCCATGCTGCATCACTCTGGGGTAACAGGTGGTAGTAGGACCCATGTTACATCACTCTGGGGTGGTACTGTAGTTCTAAGACCCATGCTACATCACTCTGGAGTGGTACTGTAGTACTAAGACCCATGCTGCATCACTCTGGGGTAACAGGTGGTAGTAAGACCCATGTTACATCACACTGGGGTGGTACTGTAGTTCTAAGACCCATGCTACATCACTCTGGAGTGGTACTGTAACTAAGACCCGTGCTACATCACTCTGGGGTAACAGGTGGTACTAAGACCCATGCTGCATCACTCTGGGGTGGTACTGTAGTTCTAAGACCCATGCTGCATCACTCTGGGGTAACAGGTGGTAGTAAGACCCATGCTGCATCACTCTGGGGTGGTACTGTAGTACTAAGACCCATGCTACATCACTCTGGGTGGTACTGTAGTTCTAAGACCAATGCTGCATCACTCTGGGGTAACAGGTGGTACTAAGACCCATGCTGCATCACTCTGGGGTGGTACTGTAGTTCTAAGACCAATGCTGCATCACTCTGGGGTAACAGGTGGTACTAAGACCCATGCTGCATCACTATGGGGTGGTACTAAGACCCATGCTGCATCACTCTGGGGTAACAGGTGGTAGTAGGACCCATGTTACATCACTCTGGGGTGGTACTGTAGTTCTAAGACCCATGCTGCATCACTCTGGGGTAACAGGTGGTAGTAAGACCCATGCTGCATCACTCTGGGTGGTACTGTAGTTCTAAGACCCATGCTGCATCACTCTGGGGTGGTACTGTAGTTCTAAGACCCATGTTACATCACTCTGGGGTAACAGGTGGTACTAAGACCCATGTTGCATCACTCTGGGGTGGTACTGTAGCACTAAGACCCATGCTGCATCACTCTGGGGTGGTACTGTAGTTCTAAGACCCATGTTATATCACTCTGGGGTGGTACTATAGCACTAAGACCCATGTTACATCACTCTGGGGTGGTACTATAGCACTAAGACCCATGTTACATCACTCTGGGGTGGTACTGTAGTTCTAAGACCCATGTTACATCACTCTGGGGTGGTACTATAGCACTAAGACCCATGTTACATCACTTTGGGGTGGTACTATAGCACTAAGACCCATGCTGCATCACTCTGGGGTGGTACTGTAGTTCTAAGACCCATGTTACATCACTCTGGGGTGGTACTATAGCACTAAGACCCATGTTACATCACTCTGGGGTGGTACTGTAGTTCTAAGACCCATGTTACATCACTCTGGGGTAACAGGTGGTACTAAGACCCATGTTACATCACTCTGGGGTAACAGGTGGTACTAAGACCCATGTTACATCACTCTGGGGTGGTACTATAGCACTAAGACCCAGACTGCTATCTTGAGAAACCTGGGCTGGCAGAGAGTTCCATGTACTCGTGGCTTTAATTAATACTGTGCATTTCCCAGCCTCTGTTCTGGACCTGGGGACTGTGAGGAGACTTCTGATTGCATGTCTTGTGGTACTGATGAATGTCCAAACTGTGTTGCCAACTGCTTGAACAGACAGTTTGGTACCTTCAACAAATCAACACCTCTCACAAAGACCAACAGTAATGTAATCAATCTCTCTTCAACTTTGAGGAGTGCATCTAAGTGCAATACATGCTGCTTTGTTCTGGACCAACTGCTATTTATCGACAATTGAAGTCGGAAGTTTACATGCACTTAGGTTGGAGTCATTAAAACTTGTTTTTTAACCACTCCACAAATTTCTTGTTAACAAACTATAGTTTTGGCAAGTCGGTGAGGACATCTACTTTGTGCATGACACAAGTCACTTTTCCAACAATTGTTTACAGACAGATTATTTGGGTCAGAAGTGGATCAGAAGTTTACATACAGTAAGTTGACTGTACATTAAACAGCTTGGAAAATTCCAGAAAATGATGTCATGGCTTTAGAAGCTTCTGATAGGCTAATTAACATCATTGGAGTCAATTGGAGGTGTACCTGTGGATGTATTTCAAGTCCTACCTTCAAACTCAGTGCCTCTTTGCTTGACATCATAGGAAAATCAAATGAAATCAGCCAAGACGTCAGAAGAAAAATTGTAGACCTCCACAAGTCTGGTTCATCCTTGGGAGCAATTTCCAAATGCCTGAAGGTACCACGTTCATCTGTACAAACAATAGTATGCAAGTATAAACACCATGGGACCACGCAGCCGTCATACCGCTTTGGTGCGAAAAGTGCAAATCAATCCCAGAACAACAGCAAAGGACCTTGTGAAGATGCTGGAGGAAATAGGTACAGAAATATCTATATCCACAGTAAAAAAGTGTCCTATATCGACATAACCTGAAAGGCCGCTCAGCAAGGAAGAAGCCACTGCTCCAAAACTGCCATAAAAAGCCAGACTATGGTTTGCAACTACACATAGGGACAAAGATCATACTTTTTGGAGAATTGTCCTCTGGTCCGATGAAACAAAAATAGATCTGTTTGGCTATAATGACCATCGTTATGTTTGGAGGAAAAAGGGGGAGGCTTGCAAGCCGAGGAACACCATCCCAACCGTGAAGCACGGGGTGGCAGCATCATGTTGTGGGAGTGCTTTGCTGCAGGAGGGACTGGTGCACTACAGAAAATAGATGGCATCATGAGGAAGGAAAATTATGTGGATATATTGAAGCAACATCTCAAGACATCAGTCAGGAAGTTAAAGCTTGGTCACAAATGGGTCTCCAAATGAACAATGACCCCAGGCATACTTCCAAAGTTGTGGCAAAATGGCTTAAGGACAACAAAGTCAAGGTATTGGAGTGGCCATCACAAAGCCCTGACCTCAATCTCATAAAACATTTGTGGACTGAACTGAAAAAGCGTGTGAGCAAGGAGGCCTACAAACCTGACTCAGTTACACCAGCTCTGTCAGGAGGAATGGGACAAAATTCCTCCAACTCAAGTTAACAATTTCAAGGCAATGCTACCAAATACTAATTGAGTGTATGTAAACTTCTGACCCACTGGGAATGTGATGAAAGAAATAAAAACTGAAATAAATCATTCTGTCTCCTATTATTCTGACATTTCACATTCTTAAAATAAAGTGGTGATCCTAACTGACCTAAGACAGGGATTTTTTACTTGGTTTAAATGTCAGGAATTGTGAAAAACTGAGTTGAAATGTATTTGGCTAAGGTGTACGTAAACTACCAACTTCAACTGTATGTCCCTCTTTGCCGAACATAACCACACAGCTGGGCAGAAGTTAAGGTCAGTAGTCGAGGTGCGACAAAACTAGGGCCTCTAGGACCTGTCTGGTCGACTGAAATTTCAAGAAAGCGGGACAGACCTCTTGCCATTGTAGCAATCATTGAGTCTATATGTTTTGACCATGACAGCTTGCTATCTCGGGTTACCCCCAGCAGTATAGTCTCCTCAACTTGCTCAATCGCCACATTATTCAATAATATATTCAGATGAGGTTTAGGATTGAGCGAGTGATTTGTCCCAAAAATGATGCTTTTAGTTTTTGAAATATTTAGCACCTGCCTATTGATAGTTACTCATTATAATGTTAAGGGTGTCAGTTATTTACTTTACTGTCGTAGCCAACGTGTATACTGTTTAGTAATCAGTGTACATAGACACACAGGCTTTATACAAGGTCAGTGGAAGGTCATTAGTAAACTCAGAACACAGTAATGGCCCTAGCCGCCTGCCCTGTGGGTATTGAAAACTCCGGACACATTCCTCTATCAGCATTTCCGTATTCACAGGGAAGCCTTCCCCAGCCAGCTTGGCTTTGCTCATTATTGCTCCTACGCACAGTGTTTGCCTTCCCTCCAGAAGAGCATACCAGCAAGCAAAGATGGGCCACCATCCATGGTCTGAGAAGGGTAGGGCAGCTGATGCTCAAAGAACATCCTAACGCTAAGGCTTCTTGACCTCCTACAACCTCTAGCTCCCCTAGTGGACGAACTACAACCTCTAGCACCCCTAGTGGACAGACTACAACCTCTAACCCCCCTAGTGGACAGACTACAACCTCTACCCCCCCTAGTTGACGAACTACAACCTCTAGCTCCCTAGTGGACAGACTACAACCTCTAGCCCCCCTAGTGGACAAACTACAACCTCTAGCTCCCCTAGTGGACAACTACAACCTCTAGCATACCTAGTGGATGACTACAACCTCTAGCTCCCTAGTGGACAGACTACAACCCTAGTGGACAAACTACAACCTGTAGCTCCCCTAGTGGACGACTACAACCTCTAGCATCCCTAGTGGATGACTACAACCTCTAGCATCCCTAGTGGATGACTACAACCTCTAGCATCCCTAGTGGATGGACTACGACCTCTAGCTCTCCTGGTGTACGGACTACCACCAATAGCGCCCCTAGTGTACGGACTATGACCACTAGCAGCCCTAGTGGATGAACTACAACCTCTAGCTCCCCTAGTGGATGGACTACAAACTCTAGCATCCCTACTGGATGGACTACAACCTCTAGATCCCCTAGTGGATGACTACAACCTCTAGCATCCCCAGTGGACGACTACGACCTCTAGCATTCCTAGTGTACGGACTATGACCTCTAGCTCCCCGAGTGTACGGACTATGACCACTAGCAGCCCAAGTGGATGGACCACGACCTCTAGCTCCCCTAGGGGATGGACCACGACCTCTAGCTCCCCTAGTGGATGGACTACAACCTCTAGCTCCCCTAGTGTACGGACTATGACCACTAGCAGCCCAAGTGGATGGACCACGACCTCTAGCTCCCCTAGGGGATGGACCACGACCTCTAGCTCCCCTAGTGGACGGACTACAGCCTCTAGCTCCCCTAGTGGATGGACTACAACCTCTAGCTCCCCTAGTGTACGGACTATAACCACTAGCAGCCCAAGTGGATGGACCACGACCTCTAGCTCCCCTAGGGGATGGACCACGACCTTTAGCTCCCCTAGTGGATGGACCACGACCTCTAGCTCCCCTAGTGGACGGACTACAGCCTCTAGCTCCCTAGTGGACGGACTACAGCCTCTAGCTCCCCTAGTGGATGGACTACAACCTCTAGCTCCCCTAGTGTACGGACTATAACCACTAGCAGCCCAAGTGGATGGACCACGACCTCTAGCTCCTCTAGGGGATGGACCACGACCTCTAGCTCCCCTAGTGGACGGACTACAGCCTTTAGCTCCCCTAGTGGATGGACCACAACCTCTAGCTCCCCTAGTGGATGTACCACCACCTCTTGCAGCCCTAGTGGACCTCTAGCAATTCTAGTGGACGAACTACGACTTCTAGCAGCCCTAGCGGACAAACTACGACCTCTAGCAGCCCTAGTGGATGGACAACGATGGATACTGACATTTTGCTCTTTTCATATGATATTTAGGCCTACATTTGGAAAATGTCATATAATCGACTTTACTGTCAACCTTTGCAACATATGATTGTCATATGGTTTAATTTAAGGTTATGATTAGAAAATAAATTTAACGTACGATAAGAATCAAAAGTCCTTTTTCTTAGCTTGGGTCAGGTAAAGGGCCGGTTCAGAGTTGAAATAAGAGCGTAGAACTCTGACTTTTACTTAAATCATTTATAGATATCAATGTGAGACTTTCTGTAACAAATGCAGGGTAGTGTTCTGTATTTATCTTAAATATTACTGCATTGTCGGAACTAGAAGCACAAGCATTTCGCTACACTCGCAGTAACATCTGCTAACCATGTGTATGTGACAAATAAAATTTGATTTGATTTGATGTAATACAAATAAGATGATGAGCTTAAGGACAGGAAGCTCATATATGTAACACACACACACACACACACACACACACACACACACACACACACACACACACACACACACACACACACACACACACACACACACACACACACACACACAGCTTATCAGGTCCTACATGTGGGAGGTGTATGAAGCTGCAATCTGAATAATCCCTCTTCCAGTATTATTTAATAAACATGGTGTGTCCTCTGTCCTGTGATGTTATGTATGCTCGCCTCCCTCCCTCCCTCCCTCCCTCCCTCCCTCCCTCCCTCCCTCCCTCCCTCCCTCCCTCCCTCCCTCCCTCCCTCCCTCCCTCCCTCCCTCCCTCCCTCCCTCCCTCCCTCTCTTTCACCCATGCCCTCTTCCTTCCCTCCCTCCCTCTCCCTCCCTCCCTCTCTTTCACCCTTGCTCCCCTCTCTCCCTCTCTTTCACCCCTGCCTCTCCCCTCTTTCCCTCTCTTTCATCCCTGCTCCGCTCCCTCTCTTTCACCCCTGCTCCCTCCCTCCCTCCCTCCCTCCCTCCCTCCCTCTCTTTCACCCCCTGCCCTCCCCTCTTTCCCTCTCTTTCATCCCTGCTCCGCTCCCTCTCTTTCACCCCCTGCTCCCTCCCTCCCTCCCTCCCTCCCTCCCTCCCTCCCTCCCTCCCTCCCTCCCTCCCTCCCTCCCTCCCTCCCTCCCTCCCTCCCTCCCTCCCTCCCTCCCTCCCTCCCTCTCTTTCACCCATGCCCTCTTCCTTCCCTCCGTCTCCCCCTCTCTTTCACCCCTACTCTCTTCCCTCCCTCCCTCTTTTCTTCTCTTTCACCCCGCTCTCTTCCTTTACTCCCTCTCCCCCTCTTTCCCTCTCTTTCATCCCAGTCTCTTCCCTCCCCCTCACTTTCTCTCACCTTTCTCCTTTCTGTCCCCCTCTCGCTTTCTTTCTTTTTCTCTCCCATCCTTCTCCCTCTCTTTTCCCCCGGTAGTGTGGTGATTGACACTTACAGATTGCCCTGCATTGGAGGCAGTGTCTGTGTGTGTGTGTGTGTGTGTGTGTGTGTGTGACCCTCTCTCTCTCATCTCCAGCAGACACCGTTTTGTCATCTAATTACTGTGAATCCCTGGCCTGCTCCCCAGCGCTGCATTTCTAATGGGCCTGCCAGCCTGCCTGGCTCCCCCAGCATAGACACACTCAGGCACACACACGGTCTATGCCTATGGGCTGCCCTTGTAAAACCCCATGTAGGCCTGTATGTCCAGAACTTTCATTGGAGGGAGTAGGGAGGAGGACATCGAGGATGGGGAAAGTATAAACGGGATCCTTGGAACATCCCAACTCTGACTTCACCCCTTTGAACTAATCATTTTGAAAATGGCCTATGTGGCATCGATGTGAGTCAGAAACATTTATTCTAGTGTCAAAATTGACTACAAAGTGTAAATAGGATAATTTTGGTTATAAAGTCAGTCTCTTCCAAAACAGAGTTTGTAATCTGAAGGTTGGGTTTGGATTACAATTCATGCTCCCTTTTTCTTATTAACATGTGCTGGTACCCAGACAAGAAACATGTGGTTTGTACTTGTCCTTGCTCAGGAAATTGCTACTCTAATAAAAATGTGCTTCCATAAAGTTGTTCAACAATCTTGGATAGATGGCAGGATATGGATTCTAACCGTCCAGTGGTTGGAACCAAAATTATTTTCCAACTGTTTTGTTCTGAACCGAACCATATATTTCTTTGTTCTGTTCCACCATTATGACCAGCAAAATAAAGTTCGGAACCTGTTCAAACAAAAAAAAGTAACGCTTTATATTGTCCCTTTCTGTTCCTTTTTAAACCTCTGAAATATATATTTTATATACTTAGATCAACATTAAATTACTTCTCCAATCAGTGCAGATAGAGCAGCTTGCTATGGAGCGGGCAAGCTATTTACATGTGTTGGGCAGATGAGTGTAGGGCGCGAGATGCGACTGACATTTTGTGGGTGGGGAGAGAGCAAGAGAAGGTGGAGGAGGAGGAGGTTTGGCTTGAAGCGTTGTACATCTTGTTGTTATGACATGCATTATCGGAGTTAGGTCCACAGAATTTTATACGGAGGAGTGGCTTCTCTGAACTTCAGATAGGTAACTAACGTTGGACCAGAGCTAGCTAGCTAACGAGCTTGTGTGTGCAGATCAACATAATTAAAATAAAAGCATGTCTTTCTTTTTTTTGTAGGGGGAGGTGGGGAGGCAGGTAGCCTAGTGGTTAGAGCATTGGGCCAGTGACTGAAAGGTTGCTAGATTGAATCCCCGAGCTGACAAGGTAAAAATCTGCCATTCTGCCCCTGATAAAAGGTAGTTAACCCACTGTTCCTAGGTTGTCATTGTAAACAAGAAATTGTTCTTCACTGACTTGCCTAGTAAAAAATACATCCAATGTGACAGCTATAGTATCCTTAGCATTGAAATCCTTAACCACATTTTTCTCTAATTAAATATCTTTCTCCCTAATTTCTGAATCATACATGTAACAAAATTACCCTAGTAAAACTGACTATCCTACCGATCCTCGACTTCGGCGACGTCATCTACAAAATTGCTTCCAACACTCTACTCAGCAAACTGGATGCAGTTTATCACAGTGCCATCCGTTTTGTCACTAAAGCACCTTATACCACCCACCACTGCGACTTGTATGCTCTAGTCGGCTGGCCCTCGCTACATATTCGTCGCCAGACCCACTGGCTCCAGGTCATCTACAAGTCCATGCTAGGTAAAGCTCCGCCTTATCTCAGTTCACTGGTCACGATGGCAACACCCATCCGTAGCACGCTCTCCAGCAGGTGTATCTCACTGATCATCCCTAAAGCCAACACCTCATTTGGCCGCCTTTCGTTCCAGTACTCTGCTGCCTGTGACTGGAACGAATTGCAGAAATCCCTGAAGTTGGAGACCTTTATCTCCCTCACCAACTTCAAACATGTGCTATCTGAGCAGCTAACCGATCGCTGCAGCTGTACATAGTCTATTGGTAAATAGCCCACCCATTTTCACCTACCTCATCCCCACACTGTTTTTATTTATTTACTTTTCTGCTCTTTTGCACACCAGTATGTCTACCTGTACATGACCATCTGATCATTTATCACTCCAGTGTTAATCTGCAAAATTGTAATTATTTGCCTACCTCCTCATGCCTTTTGCACACAATGTATATAGACTCCCCTTTTTTTCTACTGTGTTATTGACTTGTTAATTGTTTACTCCATGTGTAACTTTGTGTTGTCTGTTCACACTGCTATGCTTTATCTTGGCGGGCATTTTTCTTGCCAACGTTCAGTCAAAAATACATATTTACGCAGGCAGAGGAACAAAGTAGTTTGACAAAAACTGTTCAAATGGTAACTAGTGTTAGCAGTTGATGTTATTCAATAACACAGACGCCAGAGCAAATCAGGAGGAGAAAAATATATTTCTTCAGAGAGAAAAAATCATAGTAGTTGTGCTGGAAAGTGGATGGTAGATTTCATTCTTCCCTGTTCTCAGTGTTTTCTCCTCTGAACAAAGAGACTGGATGTAGTTTATACCCAAGCCTAGCCTGTGGTTGACCAATTAGAATTCCTTGCAATAAAATTGGGCCAATGGCCAAATACCCAGTATCCCGTTTCAGGCTCAATGTATAGACAACTTGGACCAATGAGAATTTTCCACATGTAGCTATGAGTCCCGGACTGGAACCCCTACACAGATTCTAAACAGATGTTGAACTGAAAAACAACCCATGTCCCTGACCCATTAATCTTCAGTTTCCCATTACAGAAAAACACCTACTTCCATTGATATTTAATTCCCTATTACAGAAAAACAACTATTTTCATTTATCATTAATTCATTAAATATCCTGCATTATATATTTATCTTTAAATATTCTTACACTAGCTTGTCTTTAAAGCTACGAATTATATAGCTAGTTGTTATTTTCTAGAAACCTAGCTTGAGTCCACTTAGCTAGCTAACGTGAACTCTGTTGGCGGTAGTAAGGCAATAGCTCATGGCATTTTTTAATTTACATTTTTAAATTTGTTTTACCTTTTTTTAACTAGGCAAGTCAGTTAAGAACAAATTCTTATTTTCAATGACGGCCTAGGTTCAGGGGCAGAATGACAGATGTGTCAATTTTATCAATCAGATAAACAGCTTGCAAATATATTCATTAACCTATATGTCCCTTGTAGCAGCAAGCTGACCCACATGAAAAAAATCAGCCTACTCAGTGACTGACACCCAGAGAACACAACTGTGAAGAGTTTACACATATTAGCATGGTAGCTCTTATTGCAGGACTTTGACTTGGTATATCACCTCCCCAGTCAGTTTATTGTTTGTATTGGACATTTATATTGCAATACACAGCCTTACCAAAGGATCTTGGGTCCATGAAATGGGGTATCAGCCGACTCAGTGACACCCACAGAACACAACTGTGAAAAGAGTACATAAATATTTGCGTGTAGTGGAAATTTCCTGTATTTACCAAATCATGAGAGCAAACCACACACAAGTCAGAGTTATCATAAAGTCCATCTTTAATTATATGAGCTCCATCACAACCCTGTGACACTCAGATCAATTCAGTGTCTATAAATGAATTCTCTGAGAGTCCTTACAAAACAGTTCTTAGTATCATTTATAGCCAAGACACACCCATCTCAACTCACATGATGAATAACAGATCTTAGGAACATTACAAAGGAAGACTTTACTTGAGAGGAGTATTCCATAGCCAGACAGCATTAGCTATAAATTATTGTTCAGTTTGCTCTCCTAAAACGAGGTTCTACTTCTCGTTCTTGGTACAACATAGTACCAAGACATTAGGATATATATATCAATTGTCATTTTAGACACTCCCATTCTGGACAAGCTCACAGAGACACAGTGACTGGCACACAGACATTGTGGAACCAAGAGATAATTGGTTCCCCCTCAATCAATCCATTCACATGGTTTAAAAGATATGTTTACATATGAAGACAAGGTTGACCTCTCCCCTCTCTGCGGCCCAAGTAACTGAACCCTGACAGCAACCGGCCAACAGTATTATCCAAAAATAGACATTCTAATGACATATCTCACATAAGCATGAAATAAATAAATAAAACATTTTATTTATAAATATTACCTAAATAATTCTGATTCTGCCACGACACACATCATAGTTCTTATTGCAGGACTTTAATGTGGGAAATCACCTCATTATTCAGCTTATTGACTGGTGAGCTAATGTGGCTCATTTCACAGTAGTGTCATTTCACACTGGTGTCAAAGTCCTGCAATAAGAGTTACAGTACAACCTTAATATTTGTGTAAACTCTTCACAGTTGTGTTCTGTGGGTGTGAAATGGACCCAAGATCCATACAGTAGGTAAGGCTGTACATTGCATTGTGAACGTTCAATACACTGTAGGTTGACTGGTGAGCTAATGTGGCTTATTTCACAGTGGTGTCAAAGTCCTGCAATAAGAGCTACGACACTAATATAGTTGTGTTCTGGACTAATAGCCCATTTCGTGGACCCAAGATCAATAGGTAAAGCTGTACATTGCAATTTGAATGTTGAGTACGCACAATACACTGAATAGTGAGATGATTTCCCACAGTTAACGTCCAGCAATAAAAGTTACGATGCTAATATTTGTGTAAACTCTTCACAGATGTGAACATTTCAAGAACCCAAGATATATAGGTAAGGCTGTACAATGCATACAGTATGCCCACAAATCAATTCTGTGAAGTCTAATACATCCACTGCGATTTCAACTGATTTAAATGTTTTGGACAAATCAACTAATTATTGTCTTTTGTTGGATTTATATACCATTCCAAACTCGTTAAACATTATCCAGTCCAAATATGCCATGACTACACAAGTTGTATCTGTTTGCATCAGTTTTAATTCAGGACTTTTATTCTGAAGGCAAACTGCAAATTCTACTATTGTGGCTAATCCTTATTGTGGCTAATTTCATATTGGTGGTGCAAAATCAAGCAAAAGCAGTCGAGCAACGCACCTTGACATTGATCAACCACTGGTGTTTTAGATATCACCCACAGACATTTGATTAACAACCCCTCATTATCATATTGGAGGTTGAAATACAGATTATTTATTCATCTATTTATGTGTATTATTTATTCATTCATTTAATTATAATTGCAGCAGGTTTGGTCCTCCATAAGCTAGCTAACTAGCTAAGTCTAAGACTGAGACTCTGGATGTAAAAAACGCAGCTAGCTAGCCAACTCAACTTTGTCAGTTTTAACCAAGTTAGATAGCTTGATACTCATTAACGTTAGCTTACCATGCTTTTCTGTCACGCCCTGATCTTTTCACCTGTCTTTGTGCTTGTCTCCACCCCTCTCCAGGTGTCGCCCATCTTCCCCATTATCCCCTGTGTACTTATAACTGTGTTTTCTGTTTGTCTGTTGCCAGTTCGTCTTGTTTGTCAAGCTTACCATTGTTTGTCCTGTCAACTCCTGTCGTTTCCCAGACTCTCTTTTTCTCGCCCTCCTGATTTTTGACACTTGCCTGTCCTGACCCTGAACCCGCCCGCCTGACCACTCTGCCTGACCCTGACCCTGCCTTCTTGTATCTTTGCCCCACTACTCTGGATTTCCAACCTCTGCCTGACCTGAGCCTGCCTGCCATCCTGTACCTTTGCCTCTGTTGCTGTAATAAACTTTGTTACTTCGACACGGCCTGCATCTGGGTCTTACCTTATCCTGATACTTTTCTGGCCAACTGGTCATTCCTCTCGCTCATCCCGGTCAACTCCTTCTTGCCTACTCTGGTCTTCAACTAGGTTCAAAACTATATGGCTGTAGTCCAGTGCCTTATTATCAAAAGCAACCCACTTGTAACACAGCCAGCTGGTGCAGGCAGGCAGTCAATGGCTCAGTCTTTCAAAACTATTCACCTGTTTTTACAGCAAGTAAGGACAACGTTCCATTTGTTATTTTTGTGTGTCTTTATGGTGCACATATCATAGATATAACTTCCAATTTCCCCCCCAAAAGTTATATTATATTGGTACATAGCTACAGTTGAAGTCAAAAGTTTACATACACCTTGGCCAAATACATTTAAACTCAGTTTTTCACAATTCCTGACAGTTAATCCCAGTAAAAGTTCCCTGTTTTAGGTTAGTTAGGATCACCACTTTATTTTAAGAATATGAAATGTCAGAATAATAGTAGAGAGAATGATTTCTTTCAGCTTTTATTTCTTTCATCACGTTCTCAGTGGGTCAGAAGTTTACATACACTCAATTAGTATTTGATCCAAATCAGTCAGGTTTCAAGACTAGTCATTCAACTGAGACTGCTCTTCTCTGTATCACGGAGGCGCTCCGCACTGCTAAAGCTAACTCTCTCTCCTCTGCTCTCATCCTTCTAGACCTATCGGCTGCCTTCGACACTGTGAACCATCAGATCCTCCTCTCCACCCTCTCCGAGTTGGGCATCTCCGGTGCGGCCCACGCTTGGATTGCGTCCTACCTGACAGGTCGCTCCTACCAGGTGGCGTGGCGAGAATCTGTCTCCTCGCCACGCGCTCTCACCACTGGTGTCCCCCAGGGCTCTGTTCTAGGCCCTCTCCTATTCTCGCTATACACCAAGTCACTTGGCTCTGTCATAACCTCACATGGTCTCTCCTATCATTGCTATGCAGACGACACACAATTAATCTTCTCCTTTCCCCCTTCTGATGACCAGGTGGCGAATCGCATCTCTGCATGTCTGGCAGACATATCAGTGTGGATGACGGATCACCACCTCAAGCTGAACCTCGGCAAGACGGAGCTGCTCTTCCTCCCGGGGAAGGACTGCCCGTTCCATGATCTCGCCATCACGGTTGACAACTCCATTGTTTCCTCCTCCCAGAGCGCTAAGAACCTTGGCGTGATCCTGGACAACACCCTGTCGTTCTCAACTAACATCAAGGCGGTGGCCCGTTCCTGTAGGTTCATGCTCTACAACATCCGCAGAGTACGCCCCTGCCTCACACAGGAAGCGGCGCAGGTCCTAATCCAGGCACTTGTCATCTCCCGTCTGGATTACTGCAACTCGCTGTTGGCTGGGCTCCCTGCCTGTGCCATTAAACCCCTACAACTCATCCAGAACGCCGCAGCCCGTCTGGTGTTCAACCTTCCCAAGTTCTCTCCACGTCACCCCGCTCCTCCGCTCTCTCCACTGGCTTCCAGTTGAAGCTCGCATCCGCTACAAGACCATGGTGCTTGCCTACGGAGCTGTGAGAGAGGAACGGCACCGCAGTACCTCCAGGCTCTGATCAGGCCCTACACCCAAACAAGGGCACTGCGTTCATCCACCTCTGGCCTGCTCGCCTCCCTACCACTGAGGAAGTACAGTTCCCGCTCAGCCCAGTCAAAACTGTTCGCTGCTCTGGCCCCCAATGGTGGAACAAACTCCCTCACGACGCCAGGACAGCGGAGTCAATCACCACCTTCCGGAGACACCTGAAACCCCACCTCTTCAAGGAATACCTAGGATAGGATAAAGCAATCCTTCTCACCCCCCCTTAAATGACTTAGATGCACTATTGTAAAGTGGCTGTTCCACTGATGTCAGAAGGTGAATTCACCAATTTGTAAGTCGCTCTGGATAAGAGCGTCTGCTAAATGACTTAAATGTAAAATGTAAATGTATTTGGTAGCATTGGCTTGAAATTGTTTAACTTGGGTCAAACATTTTGGGTAGCCTTCCACAAGCTTCCTAAAATAAGTTGGAGGAATTTTATCCCATTCCTCCTGACAGAGCTGGTGAAACTGAGTCAGGTTTATAGGCCTCCTTGCTCACACACGCTTTTTCAGGTCTGCCGACACATTTTCTATAGGATTGAGGTCAGGGCCTTGTGATGGCCACTTCAATGCTTTGACTTTGTTGTCCTTAAGCCATTTCGTCACAACTTTGAAAGTATGCTTGGGGTCAATGTCCATTTGGAAGACCCATTTGCGACCAAGCTTTAACTTCCCGACTGATGTCTTGAGATGTTGCTTCAATATATCAACATAATTTTCCTGCCTCATGATGCCATCTATTTTGTGAAGTGCACCAGTCCCTCCTGCAGCAAAGCCCCCACACCATGATGCTGCCACCCCCGTGTTTCACGGTTGGGATGGTGTTCTTCGGCTTGCAAGCCCCCCTTTTCCTCCAAACATAACGATGGTCATTATGGCCAAACAGTTCTATTTTTGTTTCATCGGACCAGAGGACATTTCTCCAAAAAGTATGATCTTTGTCCCAATGTTCAGTTGCAAACTGTAGTCTGCCTTTTATGGCAGTTTTGGAGCAGTGGCTCCTTCCTTGCTGAGCGGCCTTTCAGGTTATGTCTATATAGGACTCGTTTTACTGTGGATGTAGATACTTTTGTACCTGTTTCCTCCAGCATCTTCACAAGGTCCTTTGCTGTTGTTCTGGGATTGATTTGCACTTTTCGCACCAAAGCGCTATGACGGCTGCGTGGTCGCATGGTGTTTATACTTGCGTACTATTGTTTGTACAGACGAACGTGGTACCTTCAGGTGTTTGGAAATTGCTCCCAAGGATGAACCAGACTTGTGGAGGTCTACAATTTTATTTTCTGAGGTCTTGGCTGATTACTTTCAAGTTTCCCATGATGTCAAGCAAAGAGGCACTGAGTTTGAAGGTAGGCCTTGAAATACATCCACAGGTACACCTCCAATTGACACAACTGATGTCAGTTATCCTATCAGAAGCTTCAAAAGCCATTACATCATTTTCTGGCATTTTCCAAGCTGTTTAAAGGCACAGCTAAGTTAGTGTATGTAAACTTCTGACCCACTCGAATTGTGATGCAGTGAATTATAAGTGAAATAATCTGTCTGTAAACAATTTTTGGAAAAATTCCGTCTGTCATGCACAAAGTAGATGTCCTAACCGAGTTTCCAAAACTATAGTTTGTGGAGTGGTTGAAAAAAGAGTTTTGATGACCCCAACCTAAGTGTATGTAAACTTCTGACTTCAACTGTATATGTGCTACACATTGTTTGGGGGGGTGCTAACGTGAAACATGACCTTTGAACACATTCTGTCATGCTGAACTCAGCCCAAACAAATTCAATTGAGCAACGCACTGTGGCATTGATCAACCAATGGTCTGTTAGATACCACCCGCATACGTTTGATTGACAACCTCCTTATTATCATATATGAAGAAGAAATATAGAAAGAAAGAAATTAATAAATAATATAACTTAATAAGATGAAAGTGGGATTCATTATTGTATTATTTGTGTGCATTCAATCATCCATTTATTTATGCATTTATTTATTAACCTCAGACCTTATTTTCAACATTTGTTTGCCATAGGAATACGTGGGTGACGTCAGTGCTATCACTTTTACAGGTTTTAATGTCTATGGTTCCAACCCTGTAAACGTCAAACCTGAGACTGGTGTGTTGTTGGTAAGTAGCTATGTTTTCTTTATAGATAGCAACATGCCATTATTTGACAGGTTATGCCGCCATGATGCTAGGCTATGATACTGTGATGTAACTCGTTGAATACATAGCCTCTCCCTAATGTGTAATGTGAGAGGAATATTTACATTGAACCTGAACTCATGTTGATCCGTGCAAGCTAACGTTAGCTAGCTAGCTCATAATCAACCTAACCTGAAGACATGTTTGATGCATGTTGCCAGCTTGCTTTTAATAATGTTTTAATTTGAACTGGCTTGCTACTGTAAGATCCCTGCTAAATTATCAAGCAAACTAGCTAGCTAGCATTTGAGGGCTTCAGCACACCACAAAAAAATATGCTAACAAGCAACAACATTATTGTGTATTTTATAGGGCAAAAATAATGATGACAGATCCCCAGATAAGGAACCAGTGGCCAGATACCAGTCCCGTTTCAGAGTAATGTAGGACATAACCACCATTGATAATGCAATCAGTGACGAGGGGGGTCTGGAGCTGATCGACTGGCACTGGAAAACACCTTATTAAAACTACTAATAAGTATAAACAGAATTTACAGATAGACAATAACCTGAATATACGGACAAGACAACACCACCCATTCAATCAACTTAACCTCTCTCTTTATACAGATGAAGGACAGGAGAGGCTTTGGTCATGGAGTCCTCTGACTGAAAGACAGGTTGATACTGATGTCTGAATTGGGAACCACCTTGCACTCAGCATAACATTTATACAAGCCACATATATAACTTTCTTGACCTGCCATCTGACTGCACATGTCAGTCTGCACATGTCCAACACTTGGAAAACATCAAATCAAGTCAAATTGTATTTGTCACATACACGTGTTTAGCAGATGTTATTGCGGGTGTAGCGAAATGCTTGTGTTTCAAGCTCCAACAGTGAAGTAATATCTAACGATTTCACAACAATACACACACACATCTAAAGTAAAGGAATGGAATTAAGAATATATAAATATTAGGACAAGCAGTGTCAGAGATGGAAGGGAATTACACATCTAGTAGAGACATTACCTCACCGAGTAGAGACATTACCTCACCCAGTAGAGACATTACCTCACCCAGTAGAGACATTACCTCACCCAGTAGAGACATTACCTCACCCATTAGAGACATTACCTCACCCAGTGGAGACATTATCTCACGCAGTAGAGACATTACCTCAACTGGAAGAGACATTACCTAAACCAGTAGAGACATTACCTCAACCAGTAGAGACATTACCTCACCCAGAGATGTACATGTCAGTGTGTTAGACAGAACCTCACCCAGAGAGCTGTACACGTCAGTGTGTTAGACAGACAGAACCTCACCCAGAGATATGTACATGTCAGTGTGTTAGAAAGAACCTCACCCAGAGATATGTACATGTCAGTGTGTTAGACGGAACCTCAACCAGAGAGCTGAACATGTCAGTGTGTTAGACAGAACCTCACCTAGAGAGATGTACATGTCAGTGTGTTAGACAGAACCTCACCTAGAGAGATGTACATGTCAGTGTGTTAGACAGAACCTCACCCAGAGATATGTACATGTCAGTGTGTTAGACAGAAGCTCACCCAGAGAGATGCACATGTCAGTGTGTTAGACAGAACCTCACACAGAGAGATGTACATGTCAGTGTGTTAGACAGACATAACCTCAACCAGAGATATGTACATGTCAGTGTGTTAGACGGAACCTCACCCAGAGATATGTACATGTCAGTATGTTAGACAGAACCTCACCCATAGAGATGTACATGTCAGTGTGTTAGACAGAACCTCACCCAGAGATATGTACATGTCAGTGTGTTAGACAGACAGAACCTCGCCCATAGAGATGTACATGTCAGTGTGTTAGACAGAAAGAACCTCACCCAGAGAGCTGTACATGTCAGTGTGTTAGACAGAACCTCACCCAGAGAGGTGTACATGTCAGTGTGTTATACAGAAAGAACCTCACCCAGAGAGATGTACATGTCAGTGTGTTAGACATACAGAACCTCACCCAGAGAGATGTACATGTCAGTGTGTTAGACAGAACCTCACCTAGAGAGATGTACATGTCAGTGTGTTAGAC
>NC_088222.1:17047273-17057273 GCF_036934945.1 Oncorhynchus masou masou
TGTGAATTATTATATGTCAGAGTTCTGTAGAGTACATAGAACATTATACATACAGTGAGTATTAAACATGTAGATAGTCATTCCCATGTTTAACCATATTGCCTGTTTATCACATTTGTATTTGTTATGGATCCATATTACCTGCTGCCAAGGCAAAACCGGGAGCCTGTAGGACCTGCCTTGTTGATAGTGCTGTTAAAAAGGTAGAGCAACACTTCATTATGGACAGACTTCTCCCCATCTTAGCTACTGTTCTATCAATATGTTTTGACCATGACAGTTTACAATCCAGGGTTACTTCAAGCAGTTTAGTCATCTCAACTTGCTTAATTTCCACATTATATATTACAAGATTTATTACATCATTGTATTCCATCACTTCTGGTTTTTATCCTCTCCTAATCAGGGACTGATCAGGGACTGGGATACAATTGAACTGGCCTGGACGGTCGAGCTCCAGCTGGATTGTAAAAATTGTGAACCACTGTAAAACAAATGTCAAAATCCTATTTTCCCGCTTAGTCACTCACTCGCTCGCTCCAGTGTCTCATTAAGAGCAAATTGACAAATTAACAAAACAATATGGTAAAAATGTCTGAAATATGTAAAACAACAATGCTGCTCCATAGGTGGTAAATCTAACACATTTCCACTGGCTGGTCTCCCGCCACATCTGGCGCTCCATCTCAGCACGGTGCTGTTCTGTGGTTAATTGGCCAACAGCTATGGTGTGTTCTCACCTCACACACACTCGGCAGTATGGCTAGCACATACTCTACTGCAGCAGATGTGTGTCTGTGTGAGTGTGTGTGTGTTGTTCCCTGTAGAACTACTGTAGACAGCTCTGAAGAACTACTGTAGACAGCTCTGAAGAACTACTGTAGACAGCTCTGAAGAACTACTGTAGACAGCTCTAGAACTACTATAGACAGCTTGGAAGAACTACTGTAGACAGCTCTGAATAACTACTGTAGACAGCTCTGAATAACTACTGTAGACAGCTCTGAAGAACTACTGTAGACAGCTCTAGAACTACTGTAGACATCTATAGAACTACTGTAGACAGTTCTAGAACTACTGTAGACAGCTCTGTAAAACTACTGTAGACAATTCTTTAGAACTATTGTAGACAGCTCTGTAGAACTACTGTAGACACCTCTGTAAAACTACTGTAGACAGCTCTAGAACTACTGTAGACAGATCTACAGTGGGGAGAACAAGTATTTGATACACTGCCGATTTTGCAGGTTTTCCTACTTACAAAGCATATAGAGGTCTGTAATTTTTATCATAGGTACACTTCAACTGTGAGAGACTGAATCTGAAACAAAAATCCAGAAAAACACATTGTATGATTTTAAGTAATTAATTAGCATTTTATTGCATGACATAAGTATTTGATCACCTACCAACCAGTAAGAATTCCGGCTCTCACAGACCTGTTATTTTTCTTTAAGGCTAGGCATAATACTGCCCCCTTTGGATGAATTGCATGCCCATAGTAAACTGAAAACAAATCTGTCCAAAATTGCTAATATATGCATATAATAATTATTATTGGATAGAAAACACTCTAAAGCTTCTAAAACCATTTGAATTATGTCTATAAGTATAGCAGAACTCACAGGGCAGGCAATCTCCCAAACTAGTTTTGGCATCCAGAAAGTTGGGGCAACTTTGACGTCATCGCCCCCACCCTTCCCAACCAGCTATGGATCTGGAAACACTTTCTATGTCTTCCACTAGATGTCCTCATTCAGTAGAGCATTTAATTGTGCAAATCCCGCGAACTTTGAGACGAAAAAGAGTGGGTGTCGCTAGAAAATACATGTGCGTTAGGGCGAATTGGACACAGACCTTCCTCTGTTCCAGCTTGCCTGAGATGAAGTACGATTGTCCGGTTGTAATGCCAATCGTTTTGTACGTTTATAACATCCTCAAGCTTGATTCTGCACTTAGTTTGACCAGTTTAGTCGACATATAATATGTAATTTTGAAGTTTTGATGCGCAACTGTTCTGAACCAGAAGTCATTTTTGGTGCATTTGAGCTGAAAGTGATAGCATATGCTACTATATGCACACCCGAACTGAAACAAAACGATGTATTGGGTAAGTATGACTCCTTCCACTACATTCTGACCGAAGACCATCAAAGGTAAGGGAATATTTATGTTGTAATTTTGTATTTCTGTTGACTCCAACATAGCGGAGAAATATTGCTTACGTCTGAGCGCCGTCTCAGATCATTGCATAGTGAACTAATTCCGTAACGTTAAAAATAAATGTGACACAGCGGTTGCATTAAGAAGCAGTGTATCTTTCTAACGATATGTAGAACATGCATATTTAGTCAAAGTTTATGATGTGTATTTCTGTTATCTGGCGGAGCTATCTATAATTTCTCCTGACATTTTTGAGCATTTTCTGAACATGGCGTCAATATAAACGGAGATTTATGGATATAAATTGCATATTATTGAAAAAACATAAATGTACTGTGTAACATGTCCTATTACTGTCATCTGATGAAGATTTTCAAAAGGTTAGTGAATTATCTTTCTTTTAATCCTGCGTTTGTGATTGCATCGTTTGTTCGACAAAATGGCTGCATATCGTCTGTGTCTTTGTGGTGGTTTGACATAAATATGTGCTATGTTTTCGCCGTAAAACATTTTAGAAATCTCACACGCTGGGTAGATGAACAAGATTGTTATCTTTCAATTGAGCTATTGGACTTGTTAATGTGTGGAGGTTAAATATTTCTAAGAATATTTTTGCATTCTGTGCGCCACCGTTTGAGTTGAGCGGGGGGGGGTGTGGTTCCCGCTGGGGAACCTGTACCGTTAACAAGTTTTAAGAAGCCCTCCTGTTCTCCACTCATTACCTGTATTAACTGCACCTGTTTGAACTCATTACCTGTATAAAATACACCTGTCCACACACTCAATCAAACAGACTCCAACCTCTCCACAATGGCCAAGACCAGAGAGGGTGTAAGGACATCAGGGATAAAATTGTAGACCTGCACAAGGCTGGGATGGGCTACAGGACAATAGGCAAGCAGCTTGGTGAGAATGCAACAACTGTTGGCGCAATTATTAGAAAATGGAAGAAGTTCAAGATGACAGTCAATCACCCTCGGTCTGGGGCTCCATGCAAGATCTCACCTCGTGGGGCATCAATGATCATGAGGAAGGTGAGGGATCAGCCCAGAACTACACGGCAGGACCTGGTCAATGACCTGAAGAGAGCTGGGACCACAGTCTCAAATAAAAGCATTAGTAACACACTACACCGTCATGGATTAAAATCCTGCAGCGAACGCAAGGTCCCCCGGCTCAAGCCAGCGCATGTCCAGGCCCATCTGAAGTTTGCCAATGACCATCTGGATGATCCATAGGAGGAATGGGAGAAGGTCATGTTGTCTGATGAGACAAAAATAGAGCTTTTTGGTCTAAACTCCACTCTCCGTGTTTGGAGGAAGAAGAAGGATGAGTACAACCCCAAGAACACCATCCCAACCGTGAAGCATGGAGGTGGAAACATCATTCTTTGGGGATGCTTTTCTGCAAA
Organism: Oncorhynchus masou masou; assembly: GCF_036934945.1. Classification (NCBI taxonomy): domain Eukaryota; kingdom Metazoa; phylum Chordata; class Actinopteri; order Salmoniformes; family Salmonidae; genus Oncorhynchus; species Oncorhynchus masou. The sequence goes on from NC_088222.1 coordinate 17,050,848, forward strand.
GGGGACAGGACGACTGCACCGTATTGAGTGGAGGATGGTTGGGGCCATGTATCGTGAGATCTTGGCCAACAACCCTCTTCCCACAGTAAGAGCATTGAAGATGGGTCGTGGCTGGGTCTTCCAGCATGACAACGACCCAAAACACACAGCCAGGACAACTAAGGAGTGGCTCCGTAAGAAGCATCTCAAGGTCCTGGAGTGGCGTAGCCAGTCTCCAGACCTGAACCCAATAGAAACTCTTTGGAGGGAGCTGAAAGTCTGTATTGCCCAGCGATAGCCCCGAAACCTGAAGGATCTGGAGAAGGTCTGTATGGAGGAGTGGGCCAAAATCCCTGCTGCAGTGTGCAAACATAGTCAAGAACTACAAGAAACATATGATCTCTGTAATTGCAAACATAGGTTTCTGTACCAAATATTACGTTTTGCTTTTCTGATGTATCAAATACTTATGTCATGCAATAAAATACGAATTAATTACTTAAAAATCATACAATGTGATTTTCAGGATTTTGGTTTTAGATTCTGTCTCTCACAGTTGAAGTGTACCTATGATAAAAATTACAGACCTCTACATGCTTTGTGAGTAGGAAAACCTGCAAAATCGGCAGTGTATCAAATACTTGTTCTCCCCACTGTATAACTACTGTAGACAGCTCTCTATATCTACTGTTGACAGCTCTAGAACTACTGTAGGCAGCTCTGTAGAACTACTGTAGACATCTCTGTAGAACTATTGTAGACAGCTCTGTAGAACTATTGTAGACAGCTCTGTAGAACTATTGTAGACAGCTCTGTAGAACTATTGTAGACAGCTCTGGAGAACTATTGTAGACAGCTCTGTGGAACTACTATAGACAATTCTGTAGAACTACTATAGACAGCTCTGTGTAACTTCTGTAGACAGCTCTGTAGAACTAGTGTATACAGCTCTATAACTATACTGTAGACAGCTCAAAACTACACTGTAGACAGCTCTATAACCGTACTGTAGACAGCTTGGTAACTACACTGTAGACAGCACTAGAACTACTGTAGAAAGCTCTGTAAAACTACTGTAGACAATTCTTTATTACTGCTGCATACAACCTAAACAGTAACGTTATCAGAAATATATCTGTGAACTATTGTATTTCAGAGTTCTGTAGAGTACATAGAACATTATACATACAGTGAGTATTAAACGTGTAGATAGTCATTCCCATGTTTAACCATATTGCCTGTTTATCACATTTGTATGTGTTATGGATCCATATTACCTGTTGCCAAGGCAAAACCGGGAGCCTGTAGGACCTGCCTTGTTGATAGTGCTGTTAAGAAGGTAGAGCAGCACTTCATTATGGACAGACTTCTCCCCATCTTAGCTACTGTTCAATATGTTTTGACCATGACAGTTTACAATCCAGGGTTACTCCAAGCAGTTTAGTCATCTCAACTTGCTTAATTTCCACATTATATATTACAAGATTTAGTTGAGGTTTGTGGTTTAGTGAATGATTTGTCCCAAATACAACACTTTTAGTATTTAGAACTAACTTATTCCTTGCCACCCATTCTGAAACTAACTGCAGCTCTTTGTTAAGTGTTGCAGTCATTTCAGTTGCTGTAGTAGCTGACATGTAAAGCGCTGGGTCAACAGCATACATAGACACCCAAAGCCAGCGGCATGTCGTTAGTAAAGATTTTAAAAAGTAAGGGCTTAGACAGCTGCCCTGGGGAATTCCTGATACTACCTGGATTATGTTGAAGAGGCTTCCATTAAAGAATACCCTCTGTGTTCTGTTAGACAGGTAACTCTTTATCCACAATATAGCAGGGTGTATAAAGCCATAACACATGTGTTTTTCCAGCAGCAGACTATGCTCGATAATGTCAAAAGCTGCACTGAAGTCTAACAAAACAGCCTCCACAATATTTTTATCATCACTTTCTCTCAGCCAATCATCAGTCATTAGTGTAAGTGCTGTGCTTGTTGAATGTTTTTCCCTATAAACATGCTCAAAGTCCGTTGTCAATTTGTTTACTGTAAAATAGCATTGCATCTGGTCAAACCCAATTTCTTCCAAAACTTTACTAAAGGATGTTGACAGGCTGATTGGTTGGCTATTTGAGCCAGTAAAGGGGGATTTACTGTTCTTAGGTAGTAGAATGAATTTTGCTTCCTCCAAGCCTGAGGGCACACACTTTCTAGTAGGATTACATTGAAGATATGGCAAGATCGTTCACTATTTTCCTCAGTCATTTTCCATACAAGTTGTCAGACCCCAGTGGCTTGTCATTGTTGATAGACAACAATCATTTTTTCACCTCTTCCACAGTCACTTTACGGAAGTCAAAATTACAAATCTTGTCTCTCATAATTTGGTCAGATATACTTGCATGTGTATGGGCAGCGGTTGTTGCTGGCATGTCATGCCTAAGTTTGATCATCTTGAGAAAATCATTACAGTAGTTGGCAATATCAGTCGGTTTAGTGATGAATGAGCCATCTGATTCAATTGAAGATGGAGGTGAATTTGCCTTTTTCCCCAAATTGTAATTGAAGGTGCGGCAAAACTTTTTACAATCATTCTTTGTCATTTATCTTTGTTTTATATTGTAGTTTCATTTCCATCTATGCAATCATTTTCTCTTTCACAGTGAGATTGTGTCGGTGCTTTTAGGGAATTTTTTTCTTCACTATTTTTCTGAAAACATAGGCGCACACACACACGCACGCCTTCACACGCACACAAACACATGCAGACACTTGTGAAGAAACAGGGTGGGTGTGTGTGTGCATATGCATGCATGTTTGTCCTGTTTGTTAGAGAGAGAGAATAAGAGAGAAAGGAAGTGAAAGACAGGGAAAGAGAGAATCAGAGAGAAAGGAAGTGAAAGATAGGGAGAGAGAGAATCAGAGAGAAAGGAAGTGAAAGATAGGGAGAGAGAGAATCAGAGAGAGAAAGGAAGTGAAAGATAGGGAGAAAGAGAATCAGAGAGAAAGGAAGTGAAAGATAGGGAAAGAGAGAATCAGAGAGAAAGGAAGTGAAAGATAGGGAGAGAGAATCAGAGAGAAAGGAAGTGAAAGATAGGGAGAGAGAGAGAATCAGAGAGAAAGGAAGTGAAAGATAGGGAGAGAGAGAGAATCAGAGAGAAAGAAAGTGAAAGATAGGGAGAGAGAGAGAATCAGAGAGAAAGGAAGTGAAAGATAGGGAAAGAGAGTAATGTCTTTATTCTTTTGTAACTTTTGTAAGTATAATGTTACCTGTTCCTTTTTATTGTTTATTATCTAGTTCACTTGCTTTGGCAATGTTAAAATATGTTTCCCATGCCAATAAAACCCTCAAATTGAGAGCGAGAGAGAGCAAAAGGGACAGCAGAGTGTGTGAATGTGAGAGGCAGTGACAGAGTGAATATGAGAAAGAGAGGAGGAGAGAGAGAGGAGAGTGAGAGCAGAGTAGAGTAGAGAAAGAGAGGTGTTGAGGTTATCACTGGAGGGCGTGAAGACAATAATGCAAACTGACACTTCAGAAATGAGCTGCTGGTTGCCTTGGTGACAAGCCCTGGCAAGGGGTGGGGGTAGATAGAGTCTAAATGATGTTTGATTAGAACCCAAATCATTTAGAGAGAGCACAGACAAGCATGTTGGCAGGAGGGGTTCACAGGAGGTGTGTGTGTGTGTGTGTGTGTGGGGGGGTAGTGGAATTGGGGGATCACAGGAGGGAGGGGGGGTAGTGGGAAGCCAGAAGAAGTGGTTACTGGTCATCTAGAGATTTTACTGTTATCAGGTGACGTTCATGTATTGAATATATGACAACTCATTGCGTATGTAGACTGGCTAAATAGAATTGAAATCAGAATCAGGCTCCCAACCAATTGTGCTAATGTATGTGTTTTTTCGTGTTATTTGTAGCTTACTTTGTACATAATGTTTCTGCTACCATCTCTTATGACCAAAAAGAGCTTCTGGATACCAGAACAGCGATATCTCACCTCATACTGGACAAAGATTTTTTCTTCAACGAGTGGGACACAAAGGATTTAATTCAGAAACCAGACAAGACCGCCGTTATTCGCATGAAGAAGAGACGGAAATATAAGGGACGGTGGTCATGGTGCCTTGTAAGGGTTGGCAGGTTAGAGCGTTGGGCCAGTAACTGAAAGGTTGCTGGATTGAATCCCTGAGCTGACAAGGTAAAAATCTGTTTTTCTGCCCATGAACAAGGCAGTTAACCCACTGTTCCCCAGTAGGCTGTCATTGTAAATACGAATGTGTTCTTAACTGATTTGCCTAGTGAAATAAGATGAAATAAATATACAATTTTAAAAGAATCCGACGGTGAGTGGGTAACCTGCCTCTACCTTCCGTCCTATTAGCCAACGTGAAATCATTGAATAACAAACTGGATGAGCTCAGATCTAGACTACCGTCGGAACATTAAAAACTGTAATATCTTATGTTTCACTGAGTCGTGGCTGAATGACGACATGGATAACATACAGCTGGTTGGGTGTTCAGTGCGTCAGCAAGATAGAACAGCTGCCTCTAGTAAGTGGTGGTCTATGTCTATTTGTCAATAACAGCTGGTGCACGGAATCTAATATTGAGGACGTCTCAAGGTTTTGATCGCCTGAGTATCTCATGATAAGCTGAAGACCACAGTATTTACCAAGAGAGTTTTCATAAATTTTTTTTGTAGCTGTCTATTTACCACCACAAACCGATGCTGGCACTAAGACGGCATTCAATGAGCTGAATAAGGCCATAAGCAAACAAGAAAATGTTCACCCAGAGGCAGCGCTCCTAATGGCCGGGGACTTTAATGCAGGGACACTTGAATCCGTTTTTCCTCATTTCTACCAGCATGTTAAATGCACAATATGTAAACATTATTAAAGTGACAAGTGTTCCATTACTAAAGTGGCCAGTGATTTCAAGTCTATGTATATCCCAAGGATGGAGAAAAAGCATTGAATAGTCCTTAGCACTGGTACTTGCCAAAGGGAGGGCAGGGGAGGTCTTTGTAGTTATCCAGGAAGTTAGAATAGCAGTGGTTTAGTGTTTTAGCAGTGTGAATACAACAGTCAATGTGTTGATAGAACTTCAGAAAAATTGTTTTCTTCAATTTTTCTTTGTTAAAATCCCCAGCTACAATAAATGTTGCCTTGGGATACGTGGTTTCCAGTTTGCATAAAGTCCAGTGTAGAAGACCACCATTGTCCTTGTTCCCAAGAACACCATGGTAACCTGCCTAAACGACTACTGACCAGTAGCACTGACGTCTGTAGCCGTGTAGTGCTTTGAAAGGCTGGTCATGGCTCACATCAACACCATTATCCCAGAAACCATAGACCCACTCCAATTTGCATACAGCCCCAACAGATCCACAGATGACGCAATCTCTATTGCACTCCACAATGCACTTTCTCACCTGGACAAAAGGAAAACCTACGTGAGAATGCTATTCATTGACTACAGCTCAGTGTTCAACACCATAGTGCCCACAAAGTTCATCACTAAGCTAAGGACCCTGGGACTAAACACCCCCCCCTCTGCAACTGGATCCTGGACTTCCTGACGGGCCGCGCACAGGTGTTAAGGGTAGGTAACAACACATCTGCCATGCTGATCCTCAACACGGGGGACCCTCAGGATTCTGTGCGCAGTCCCCTCCTGTACTCCCTGTTCACACATGACTGCATGCCAAGCACGACACCAACACCATCATTAAGTTTGCCTATGACACAACAGTGGTAGGCCTGATCACCGATAACGATGAGACAGCCAATAGGGAGGAAGTCAGAGACCTGGCAGTGTGGTGCCAGGATAACAACCTCTCCCTCAACGTGATCAAGACAAAGCAGATGATCGTGGACTACAGGAAAAGGAGGGTGGAGCAGGTTGAGAGCTTCAAGTTCCTTGGTGTCCACATCATCAACAAACATTTTTTTGTAAGTTACCTTTATTTAACTAGGCAAGTCAGTTAAGAAAAAAATCTTATTTACAATGACGGCCTACAGGAGAACAGTGAGTTAACCGCCTTGTTCAGGTGGAGAACAACATATTTTTTTAACTTGTCAGCTCAGGAATTTGATCCAGCAACCTTTCTGTTACTGGCCAAACACTCTAACCACTAGGCTACCTGCCTTTGTACCACTATCGCTATAATTTCTTTAGGCAAATCTAGCCTTCGTATCACTACCATTTCTGTAGGCAAATTTAGCCTTCGTATCACTATCCTTTCTGTAGGCAAATTCTGCCTTCGTACCACTATCACTATCCTTTCTGTAGCCAAATTCTGCCTTCGTACCACTATCACTATCCTTTCTGTAGCCAAATTCTGCCTTCGTATCACTGTCACTATCCTTTTTGTATGAAAATTCTGCCTTCGTACCTGTAGGAAAATTCTGCTTTCGTACAACTATCACTATCCTTTCTGTAGGCAA
>NC_088222.1:17062273-17122690 GCF_036934945.1 Oncorhynchus masou masou
TCGTCTCTCTTCCACTCCTCTCCCTCCTCCCCCATTCCCTTCTCCACCTCTCTCTCAACCCCCTCTCCCCTTTCTCCCCCACTGGTCGCCTTTGTAGGCTAATTAGCTGAGAAATTGGTGAATTGCAGGCTCGGTCACACACACATACACAGACACACATAGTTGGTGAATTGCAGGCTGGGTCACATCGACAGAGACACTTCAGACTCTCCAAGCGCCACTCAGCCCCTGAAAGGGGAAGCACACCACACAAAGAGAGGAAGGAGAGAGGGATGGGAGGATGGAGGGAAGAAGGGAGAGGAGAAGGAGAAAATGTAGAGAAGAACAAAATAAGAAAGGAAAGAGAACTCTGTTTCACTCTTTTCATCCCCTCTGTAACATTTATGTTATAATGCTGGTTGTGCATGGTTTAATATGTATACTTTTAGCAGTTTCTAAATCTGAGTGCGTGTCTATGTTTGATACAGTGATGAAAGTGAGATCCCAGTCCTTAATGATATCTATGATGGAGGACACCCGTTTCATCATTTCATCATCCCTCCCTCCCTATCTATCCCTCCATCCCTCCCCATCCATCCATCTCTCCCTTCATCCCCCTCCATCCCCCACCCATAAATGAGCTCCCATATTAACAGTCTGTATTAAAATCCTGCAAGGTGTTAAGGCCCTCATTTAAAATGAATAAGAGGTCATTATGGAGGAAGAGAATCTGATTGGAAGGAAGGAGAGAGACCTGGCAGAGCTTCACCACTACTGGAAAAGAGGAGAGAATCTGGGGATGGATAACAGAGAAGGGGATTGAATAGAATCAGGTAGAGGTGAAGAGGAAGTTGGTAATCATTTTTCAGCTATTTTGAGGATTTTTACAAAACATTTATTGGTGCAATTCAGATAATGTACTTTGCCAAAACCATGCTGAAGAAAAATACATGACTACAGAGCAGTGCTTTGTGCAGATGTACACAGCTACATAGTACTGTGGTACAAGGTTTAGAATAAGAACACAACTGCATTATTCTGGTGATTCTGTGGTGTCATTATCAGTCCTCCTTAATCCCAGAATCCCTCTGAGACTCATCAGTGTGTTAATGCCTTGTCATCAGCACACAGTTAATGAACCCCACAGCAGTCTGGAAAACAATACTGATCAATATACTGACAGGGAGAGGGGAGAGAGAGGGAAAAAGGAGGGAGAGAGAAAGAGGTGGGATAGAGAATGCAAGAAAGAGATGGTGATAGAGAGACGAACAGAGAGAACAAGAGGTGGAGGGAGAAAGACACAGATAGAAAGATGAACTGGGAGACAGACTGATTGAAAGATGAACTGGGAGACAGACTGATTGAAAGATGAACTGGGAGACAGACTGATTGAAAGATGGACTGGGAGACAGACTGATTGAAAGATGGCCTGGGAGACAGACTGATTGAAAGATGGCCTGGGAGACAGACTGATTGAAAGATGGACTGGGAGACAGACTGATTGAAAGATGGCCTGGGAGACAGACTGATTGAAAGATGGCCTGGGAGACAGACTGATTGAAAGATGGACTGGGAGACAGACTGATTGAAAGATGGCCTGGGAGACAGACTGATTGAAAGATGTCCTGGGAGACAGACTGATTGAAAGATGAACTGGGAGACAGACTGATTGAAAGATGGCCTGGGAGACAGACTGATTGAAAGATGAACTGGGAGACAGACTGATTGAAAGATGGCCTGGGAGACAGACTGATTGAAAGATGTCCTGGGAGACAGACTGATTGAAAGATGGACTGGGAGACAGACTGATTGAAAGATGGACTGGGAGACAGACTGATTGAAAGATGGACTGGGAGACAGACTGATTGAAAGATGGCCTGGGAGACAGACTGATTGAAAGATGGATTGGGAGACAGACTGATTGAAAGATGGACTGGGAGACAGACTGATTGAAAGATGGCCTGGGAGACAGACTGATTGAAAGATGGCCTGGGAGACAGACTGATTGAAAGATGGACTGGCAGACAGACTGATTGAAAGATGGATTGGGAGACAGACTGATTGAAAGATGGCCTGGGAGACAGACTGATTGAAAGATGGCCTGGGAGACAGACTGATTGAAAGATGGCCTGGGAGACAGACTGATTGAAAGATGGCCTGGGAGACAGACTGATTGAAAGATGGACTGGGAGACAGACTGATTGAAAGATGGCCTGGGAGACAGACTGATTGAAAGATGGCCTGGGAGACAGACTGATTGAAAGATGGACTGGGAGACAGACTGATTGAAAGATGGCCTGGGAGACAGACTGATTGAAAGATGGCCTGGGAGACAGACTGATTGAAAGATGGCCTGGGAGACAGACTGATTGAAAGATGGCCTGGGAGACAGACTGATTGAAAGATGGCCTGGGAGACAGACTGATTGAAAGATGGCCTGGGAGACAGAGAGAGAGAGATAGTAACAAAAAGAATAGGAACAAAAAGCCTTCACTATATCATCCTGGAATATCCAAGGCCTGAGGTCATCTGCCTCCCACATATTCCCACATATGCCCCCATGCCTCCCACATATGCCCCCTGTCATTGACCTCTGTCCACCATAATTTGCAAATAAATTCCTAAAAATCCTACAATGTGATTTTCTGGATTTTTTCCCCTCATTTTGTCTGTCATAGTTGATGCATACCTATGATGAAAATTACAGGCCTCTCTCATCTTTTTAAGTGGGAGAACTTGCACAACTGGTGGCTGACTAAATACTTTTTGCCCCACTGTATATATATGATATATATGGCTCGGGCACAAGAAAAGTCTGCACCACCCGGCCTCACCCTACAAGAATCAGAAGTCAAATGTCTACTGTTTGCTAATGATCTGGTGCTTCTGTCACCAACCAAGGAGGGCCTACAGCAGCACCTAGATCTTCTGCATAGATTCTGTCAGACCTTGGACCTGACAGTAAATCTCAGTAAGACCAAAATAATGGTGTTCCAAAAAGGTCCAGTCGCCAGGACCACAAATACAAATTTAATCTAGACACCTTTGCCCTAGAGCACACAAAACACTATACATACCTTGGCCTAAACATCAGCGCCACAGGTAAATTCCACAAAGCTGTGAACGATCTGAGAGACAAGGCAAGAAGGGCATTCTATGCCATCAAAAGGAACATACATTTCAACATACCAATTAGGATTTGGCTAAAAATACTTGAATCAGTCATAGAGCCCATTGCCCTTTATGGTTGTGAGGTCTGGGCTCCGCTCACCAACCAAGACTTCACAAAATGGGACAAACACCAAATTGAGACTCTGCACGCAGAATTCTGCAAAAATATCCTTCGTGTACAACGTAGAACGCCAAATAATGCATGCAGAGCAGAATTAGGCCGATACCCACTAATTATCGAAATCCAGAAAAGAGACGTTAAATTCTATAACCACCTAAAAGGAAGCGATTCCCAAACCTTCCATAAGAAAGCTATCACCTACAGAGAGATGAACCTGGAGAAGAGTCCCTAAGCAAGCTGGTCCTGGGGCTCTGTTCACAAACACAAACACACCCCACAGAGCCCCAGGACAGCAGCACAATTAGACCCAACCAAATCATGAGAAAACAAAAAGATAATTACTTGACACATTGGAAAGAATTAACAAAAAACCAGAGCAAACTAGAATGCTAAACAGAGAGTACACAGCGGCAGAATACCTGACCACTGTGACTGACCCAAAATTAGACTCAGACTCAGTGAGCATAGCCTTGCTATTGAGAAAGGTCGCCGTAGGCAGACATGGCTCTCAAGAGAAGACAGGCTATGTGCTCACTGCCCACAAAATGAGGTGGAAACTGAGCTGCACTTCCTAACCTCCTGTCTAATGTATGACCATATTAGAGAGACATATTTCCCTCAGATTACACAGATCCACAAAGAATTCGAAAACAAATCCAATTTTGATAAACTCCCATATCTACTGAGTGAAATTCCACAGTGTGCCATCACAGTAGCAAGATTTGTGACCTGTTGCCACGAGAAGAGGGCAACCAGTGAAGAACAAACACCATTGTAAATACAACCCATATTTATGCTTATTTATTTTATCTTGTGTCCTTTAACATTTACATTTACATTTAAGTAATTTAGCAGACGCTCTTATCCAGAGCGACTTACAAATTGGATTTATTTAACAATTTAACCATTTGTACATTGTTAAAACACTGTATATATATAATATGACATTTGTAATGTCTTTATTGTTTTGAAACTTCTTGTATGTGTGTGTGTGTGTGTGTGTGTGTGTGTGTGTGTGTGTGTGTGTGTGTGTGTGTGTGTGTGTGTGTGTGTGTGTGTGTGTGTGTGTGTCTATGTGTGTGAAAACAGAGTCATAATGTGTCACACAAAACACGTGAAGAAAACAAACTGAGCGCTCTGTCGTTCAGTCCTGTAGCAGTCTCATCCCTCTCTCTCTCTATTCCAGTCTCATCCCTCCCTCCCTCTCTCTCTCTCTCTCCCTCTCCCCCTCTTCCAGTATCATCTCTCTTTCTCTCTCTCTCTCTCTCTCTCTCTCTCTCTCCTTCTCTCTCTCTTTCCGATGTCTGGCACCTCAGTCCAAGTCTTTGCAGGCGGTAAAGGGGGAAGGAGGGATGGAAGGAGGATCGTCCGAATAGAGGGAGGGCTGTGGAGAGTGGTAGTAGGTGAAGTGAGGAGGAGTGGAGAGAGAGGGAGGAGGGATGGAGGGTGTGGATAAAGTACTACAGGGTGATGAAACTCTTCTCAACAGCATGCAGGGCCTCAGTCAGCCCGAACACTGAGAACCAGCTAATTAGAGAGAGGATGGCATGCATGCGTGTGTGTGTGTGCATGTGTGTGCGTGAGCGTGCATGCGTGTGCAAACGTGTGTGTGCGTGTGCGTGCCTCCACCGGTATCACTCTCCAGTGAATCTCTCTCAGCCCAAAATATCTCTCACTAGCTCACTTTCATTCCCTCAATAGCTCACTTTCACTCCCTGTCTCTCTCCATTTCTCGATCCCTGCCTCTCTCTGCACTCTTTGGCTGGCATTCCTGCTTTGCTCTTTCTCCCTCTCCTTCTCTCTCCCCTCTGTATCTCTTTCTCCCTTCCCTTCTCTCTCCCCCTCTGTATCTCTCTTTCTCCCTCCCCTTCTCTCTCCCCCTCTGTATCTCTCTTTCTCCCTCCCCTCTCTCTCCCCCTCTGTATCTCTCTTTCTCCTCTCCTTCTCTCTCCCCCTCTGTATCTCTCTTCTCCCTCCCCTTCTCTCCCCCTCTGTATCTCTTTCTCCCTCCCTTCTCTCCCCCTCTGTATCTCTCTTTCTCCCTCCCCTCTGTATCTCTCTTTCTCCCTCCCCTTCTCTCCCCCTCTGTATCTCTCTTTCTCCCTCCCCTTCTCTCCCCAACTGTATCTCTTTCTCCCTCTCCTCTCTCCCCCTCTGTATCTCTCTTTCTCCCTCTCCTCTCTCCCCCTCTGTATCTCTCTTTCTCCCTCTCCTCTCTCCCCCTCTGTATCTCTCTTTCTCCCTCTCCCGCTATGTATCTCTCTTTCTCCCTCTCCCTCTCTCTCCCCCTCTGTATCTCTCTTTCTCCCTCTACTTCTCTCTCCCCCTCTGTATCTCTCTTTCTCCCTCCCCTTCTCTCTCCCCTCTGTATCTCTCTTTCTCCCTCCCCTTCTCTCCCCCTCTGTATCTCTCTTTCTCCCTCCCCTTCTCTCCCCCTCTATCTCTTTCTCCCTCCCCTTCTCTCCCCCTCTGTATCTCTCTTTCTCCCTCTCCTTCTCTCTCCCCCTCTGTATCTCTCTTCTCCCTCCCCTTCTCTCTCCACCTCTGTATCTCTCTTTCTCCCTCCCCTTCTCTCCCCCTATGTATCTCTCTTTCTCCCTCCCCTTCTCTCCCCCTCTGTATCTCTCTTTCTCCCTCCCCTTCTCTCTCCCCTCTGTATCTCTCTTTCTCCCTCCCCTTCTCTCCCCCTCTGTATCTCTCTTTCTCCCTCCCCTTCTCTCTCCCCTCTGTATCTCTCTTTCTCCCTCCCCTTCTCTCCCCCCTCTGTATCTCTCTTTCTCCCTCCCCTCTCTCTCCCCCTCTGTATCTCTCTTTCTCCCTCCCCTTCTCCCCCCTCTGTATCTCTCTTTCTCCCTCCCCTTCTCTCCCCCCTCTGTATCTCTCTCTTTCTCCCTCCCCTTCTCTCTCCCCCTCTGTATCTCTCTTTCTCCCTCCCCTTCTCTCCCCCTCTGTATCTCTCTTTCTCCCTCTCCTCTCTCCCCCTCTGTATCTCTCTTTCTCCCTCTCCTCTCTCCCCCTCTGTATCTCTCTTTCTCCCTCTCCCGCTATGTATCTCTCTTTCTCCCTCTCCCTCTCTCTCCCCCTCTGTATCTCTCTTTCTCCCTCTACTTCTCTCTCCCCTCTGTATCTCTCTTTCTCCCTCCCCTTCTCTCTCCCCTCTGTATCTCTCTTTCTCCCTCCCCTTCTCTCCCCCTCTGTATCTCTCTTTCTCCCTCCCCTTCTCTCCCCCTCTATCTCTTTCTCCCTCCCCTTCTCTCCCCCTCTGTATCTCTCTTTCTCCCTCTCCTTCTCTCTCCCCCTCTGTATCTCTCTTTCTCCCTCCCTTCTCTCTCCACCTCTGTATCTCTCTTTTCTCCCCCCCCTTCTCTCCCCCTATGTATCTCTCTTTCTCCCTCCCCTTCTCTCCCCCTCTGTATCTCTCTTTCTCCCTCCCCTTCTCTCTCCCCTCTGTATCTCTCTTTCTCCCTCCCCTTCTCTCCCCCTCTGTATCTCTCTTTCTCCCTCCCCTTCTCTCTCCCCTCTGTATCTCTCTTTCTCCCTCCCCTTCTCTCCCCCTCTGTATCTCTCTTTCTCCCTCCCCTTCTCTCCCCCTCTGTATCTCTCTTTCTCCCTCCCTTCTCCCCCCCCCTCTGTATCTCTCTTTCTCCCTCCCCTTCTCTCCCCCCCTCTGTATCTCTCTTTCTCCCTCCCCTTCTCTCCCCCTCTGTATCTCTCTTTCTCCCTCCCCTTCTCTCCCCCTCTGTATCTCTCTTTCTCCCTCCCCTTCTCTCCCCCTCTGTATCTCTCTTTCTTCCTCCCCCTCTCTCTCCCCCTCTATCTCTCTTTCTCCCTCCCCTTCTCTCCCCCCTCTGTATCTCTCTTTCTCCCTCCCCTTCTCTCCCCCTCTGTATCTCTTTCTCCCTCCCCTTCTCTCCCCCTCTGTATCTCTCTTTCTCCCTCTCCTTCTCTCTCCCCCTCTGTATCTCTCTTTCTCCCTCTCCTTCTCTCTCCCCTCTGTATCTCTCTTTCTCCCTCCCCTTCTCTCCCCCCTCTGTATCTCTTTCTCCCTCCCCTTCTCTCCCCCTCTGTATCTCTCTTTCTCCCTCCCCCCTCTGTATCTCTCTTTCTCCCTCCCCCCCTCTGTATCTCTCTTTCTCCCTCCCTTCTCTCCCCCTCTGTATCTCTCTTTCTCCCTCCCCTTCTCTCCCCCCTCTGTATCTCTCTTTCTCCCTCCCCCCTCTGTATCTCTCTTTCTCCCTCCCCCCTCTGTATCTCTCTTTCTCCCTCCCCCTCTGTATCTCTCTTTCTCCCTCCCCCCTCTGTATCTCTCTTTCTCCCTCCCCCTCTGTATCTCTCTTTCTCCCTCCCCCTCTGTATCTCTCTTTCTCCCTCCCCCCTCTGTATCTCTCTTTCTCCCTCCCCCTCTGTATCTCTCTTTCTCCCTCCCCCCTCTGTATCTCTCTTCTCCCTCCCCCTCTGTATCTCTCTTCCCCTTTCCCCCCCCTCTGTATCTCTCTTTCTCCCTCCCCCCTCTGTATCTCTCTTTCTCCCTCCCCCTCTGTATCTCTCTTTCTCCCTCCCCCTCTGTATCTCTCTTTCTCTCTCTCCCCCTCTTTATCTCTCTTTCTCTCTCTCCCCCTCTGTATCTCTCTTTCTCTCTCTCCCCCCCTCTGTATCTCTCTCCCCCTCTTTATCTCTCTTTCTCTCTCTCCCCCTCTGTATCTCTCTTTCTCTCTCCCCCTCTGTATCTCTCTTTCTCTCTCCCCCTCTGTATCTCTCTTTGTCTCTCCCCCTCTGTATCTCTCTTTTCTCTCCCCCTCTGTATCTCTCTTTCTCTCTCCCCCTCTGTATCTCTCTTTCTCTCTCCCCCTCTGTATCTCTCTTTCTCTCTCCCCCTCTGTATCTCTCTTTGTCTCTCCCCCTCTGTATCTCTCTTTGTCTCTCCCCCTCTGTATCTCTCTTTGTCTCTCCCCCTCTGTATCTCTCTTTCTCCCTCCCCTTCTCTCTCCCCCTCTGTATCTCTCTTCTCCCTTCCCTTTCTCTCTCCCCCTCTGTATCTCTCTTTCTCCCTCCCCTTCTCTCTCCCCCTCTGTATCTCTCTTTCTCCCTCTCCTTCTCTCTCCCCCTCTGTATCTCTCTTTCTCCCTGTCACGTAGAGTAGGCCAGAAGGCTAAACTGGATAACCTAACCTCTATCAAAATAAAAATATGGAGGAACCGCAAAAGTTCTTCTGTGCAAAGGTGTTGATTTACAAGTGATTCCGGAACAAAAAACAGCAGTACTGCCATCAACGTTTACCTTATGGGACAGCTTAAAAACAAAGATGCCCCATCCACAGCTCAATCAAAACTGCCTCTCCATGACTGAAAAGAGGCTCCATTTGTAGGGCTAGCCCCTCCCCTCAGAACAATTAACCCTAATTAATTAATCAATTAACAATACAAACCTACATTTTCCATGAACTAAACATACTAAAGGATATACATTGCAACACGGTTTTAAACAATATCACAACATAACATTTACAACATTACATCACTACTGACAATATCTTTCAATATGCCCATATGCATTAATGAGCCATTTGGGACAGGCACTATAAAGCCAACCCAATTCCCTTAGCTCAGGTCCTTTTCCAGCATACCCGGAAGCTACAGAGATGGAGAGAGAGGAACAGAACAAACAAACAATGCGCTCATCCACAACATTGATAAGTATAATAATTATTGTATCTCTCAAATATGAACATTGACAAGTGTGAAATGCATGCACCAAGACAGAAGTTAATTTGTGTGTCGACCCACATTGTTAACTTATCTTATAATGGCGCAGGGAGGAGTGATGAATATGTGTGTGCGTTAAAGAACCAAATGCTGCCCGCGGCCAGTGACGGACTTCTACGTCACACTCCCTCTCCTTTTCTCTCCACCTCTGTATCTCTCTTTCTCCCTCCCCTTCTCTCTCCCCCTCTGTATCTCTCTTTCTCCCTCTCCTTCTCTCTCCACCTCTGTATCTCTCTTTCTCCCTCCCCTTCTCTCTCCCCCTCTGTATCTCTCTTTCTCCCTCTCCTTCTCTCTCCACCTCTGTATCTCTCTTTCTCCCTCCCCTTCTCTCTCCACCTCTGTATCTCTCTTTCTCCCTCCCCCTTCTCTCTCCACCTCAGTATCTCTCTTTCTTCCTCCCCTTCTCTCTCCCCCTCTGTATCTCTCTTTCTCCTTTCCTTCTCTCTCCCCCTCTGTATCTCTCTTTCTCCATCTCCTTCTCTCTCCCCCTCTGTATCTCTCTTTCTCCAACTCCTTCTCTCTCCCCCTCTGTATCTCTCTTTCTCCCTCCCCTTCTCTCTCCACCTCTGTATCTCTCTTTCTCCCTCTCCTTCTCTCTCCCCCTCTGTATCTCTCTTTCTCCCTCCCCTTCTCTCTCCACCTCTGTATCTCTCTTTCTCCCTCCCCTTCTCTCTCGCACCCTCTGTATCTCTCTTTCTCCCTCTCCTTCTCTCTCCACCTCTGTATCTCTCTTTCTCCCTCCCCTTCTCTCTCCCCCTCTGTATCTCTCTTTCTCCCTTCCTTCTCTCTCCCCCTCTGTATCTCTCTTTCTCCCTTCCCTTCTCTCTCCCCCTCTGTATCTCTCTTTCTCCCTCTCCTTCTCTCTCCCCCTCTGTATCTCTCTTTCTCCCTCTCCTTCTCTCTCCCGCTCTGTATCTCTCTTTCTCCCTCCCCTTCTCTCTCCCCCTCTGTATCTCTCTTTCTCCCTCCCCTTCTCTCTCCCCCTCTGTATCTCTCTTTCTCCCTCTCCTTCTCTCTCCCCCTCTGTATCTCTCTTTCTCCCTCTCCTTCTCTCTCCCCCTCTGTATCTCTCTTTCTCCCTGTCACGTAGAGTAGGCCAGAAGGCTAAACTGGATAACCTAACCTCTATCAAAATAAAAATATGGAGGAACCGCAAAAGTTCTTCTGTGCAAAGGTGTTGATTTACAAGTGATTCCGGAACAAAAAACAGCAGTACTGCCATCAACGTTTACCTTATGGGACAGCTTAAAAACAAAGATGCCCCATCCACAGCTCAATCAAAACTGCCTCTCCATGACTGAAAGAGAGGCTCCATTTGTAGGGCTAGCCCCTCCCCTCAGAACAATTAACCCTAATTAATTAATCAATTAACAATACAAACCTACATTTTCCATGAACTAAACATACTAAAGGATATACATTGCAACACGGTTTTAAACAATATCACAACATAACATTTACAACATTACATCACTACTGACAATATCTTTCAATATGCCCATATGCATTAATGAGCCATTTGGGACAGGCACTATAAAGCCAACCCAATTCCCTTAGCTCAGGTCCTTTTCCAGCATACCCGGAAGCTACAGAGATGGAGAGAGGAACAGAACAAACAAACAATGCGCTCATCCACAACATTGATAAGTATAATAATTATTGTATCTCTCAAATATGAACATTGACAAGTGTGAAATGCATGCACCAAGACAGAAGTTAATTTGTGTGTCGACCCACATTGTTAACTTATCTTATAATGGCGCAGGGAGGAGTGATGAATATGTGTGTGCGTTAAAGAACCAAATGCTGCCCGCGGCCAGTGACGGACTTCTACGTCACACTCCCTCTCCTTTTCTCTCCACCTCTGTATCTCTCTTTCTCCCTCTCCTTCTCTCTCCCCCTCTGTATCTCTCTTTCTCCCTCCCCTTCTCTCTCCACCTCTGTATCTCTTTCTCCCTCCCCTTCTCTCTCCCCCTCTGTATCTCTCTTTCTCCCTCTCCTTCTCTCTCCACCTCTGTATCTCTCTTTCTCCCTCCCCTTCTCTCTCCACCTCTGTATCTCTCTTTCTCCCTCCCCTTCTCTCTCCACCTCAGTATCTCTCTTTCTTCCTCCCCTTCTCTCTCCCCCTCTGTATCTCTCTTTCTCCTTTCCCTTCTCTCTCCCCCTCTGTATCTCTCTTTCTCCATCTCCTTCTCTCTCCCCCTCTGTATCTCTCTTTCTCCAACTCCTTCTCTCTCCCCCTCTGTATCTCTCTTTCTCCCTCCCCTTCTCTCTCCACCTCTGTATCTCTCTTTCTCCCTCTCCTTCTCTCTCCCCCTCTGTATCTCTCTTTCTCCCTCCCCTTCTCTCTCCACCTCTGTATCTCTCTTTCTCCCTCCCCTTCTCTCTCGCACCCTCTGTATCTCTCTTTCTCCCTCTCCTTCTCTCTCCACCTCTGTATCTCTCTTTCTCCCTCCCCTTCTCTCTCCCCCTCTGTATCTCTCTTTCTCCCTTCCCTTCTCTCTCCCCCTCTGTATCTCTCTTTCTCCCTCTCCTTCTCTCCCCCTCTGTATCTCTCTTTCTCCCTCTCCTTCTCTCTCCCGCTCTGTATCTCTCTTTCTCCCTCCCCTTCTCTCTCCCCCTCTGTATCTCTCTTTCTCCCTCCCCTTCTCTCTCCCCCTCTGTATCTCTCTTTCTCCCTCTCCTTCTCTCTCCCCCTCTGTATCTCTCTTTCTCCCTCTCCTTCTCTCTCCCCCTCTGTATCTCTCTTTCTCCCTCTCCTTCTCTCTCCCCCTCTGTATCTCTCTTTCTCCCTGTCACGTAGAGTAGGCCAGAAGGCTAAACTGGATAACCTAACCTCTATCAAAATAAAAATATGGAGGATCCATAAAAGTTCTTCTGTGCAAAGGTGTTGATTTACAAGTGATTCCGGAACAAAAAACAGCAGTACTGCCATCAACGTTTACCTTATGGGACAGCTTAAAAACAAAGATGCCCCATCCACAGCTCAATCAAAACTGCCTCTCCATGACTGAAAGAGAGGCTCCATTTGTAGGGCTAGCCCCTCCCCTCAGAACAATTAACCCTAATTAATTAATCAATTAACAATACAAACCTACATTTTCCATGAACTAAACATACTAAAGGATATACATTGCAACACGGTTTTAAACAATATCACAACATAACATTTACAACATTACATCACTACTGACAATATCTTTCAATATGCCCATATGCATTAATGAGCCATTTGGGACAGGCACTATAAAGCCAACCCAATTCCCTTAGCTCAGGTCCTTTTCCAGCATACCCGGAAGCTACAGAGATGGAGAGAGAGGAACAGAACAAACAAACAATGCGCTCATCCACAACATTGATAAGTATAATAATTATTGTATCTCTCAAATATGAACATTGACAAGTGTGAAATGCATGCACCAAGACAGAAGTTAATTTGTGTGTCGACCCACATTGTTAACTTATCTTATAATGGCGCAGGGAGGAGTGATGAATATGTGTGTGCGTTAAAGAACCAAATGCTGCCCGCGGCCAGTGACGGACTTCTACGTCACACTCCCTCTCCTTTTCTCTCCACCTCTGTATCTCTCTTTCTCCCTCTCCTTCTCTCTCCACCTCTGTATCTCTCTTTCTCCCTCCCCTTCTCTCTCCCCTCTGTATCTCTCTTTCTCCCTCTCCTTCTCTCTCCACCTCTGTATCTCTCTTTCTCCCTCCCCTTCTCTCTCCCCCTCTGTATCTCTCTTTCTCCCTCTCCTTCTCTCTCCACCTCTGTATCTCTCTTTCTCCCTCCCCTTCTCTCTCCACCTCTGTATCTCTCTTTCTCCCTCTCCTTCTCTCTCCCCCTCTGTATCTCTCTTTCTCCCTCCCCTTCTCTCTCCACCTCTGTATCTCTCTTTCTCCCTCCCCCTTCTCTCTCGCACCCTCTGTATCTCTCTTTCTCCCTCTCCTTCTCTCTCCACCTCTGTATCTCTCTTTCTCCCTCCCCTTCTCTCTCCCCCTCTGTATCTCTCTTTCTCCCTTCCCTTCTCTCTCCCCCTCTGTATCTCTCTTTCTCCCTCTCCTTCTCTCTCCCCCTCTGTATCTCTCTTTCTCCCTCTCCTTCTCTCTCCCGCTCTGTATCTCTCTTTCTCCCTCCCCCTTCTCTCTCCCCCTCTGTATCTCTCTTTCTCCCTCCCCTTCTCTCTCCCCCTCTGTATCTCTCTTTCTCCCTCTCCTTCTCTCTCCCGCTCTGTATCTCTCTTTCTCCCTCCCCTTCTCTCTCCCCCTCTGTATCTCTCTTTCTCCCTCCCCTTCTCTCTCCCCCTCTGTATCTCTCTTTCTCCCTCCCCTTCTCTCTCCCCCTCTGTATCTCTCTTTCTCCCTCCCCTTCTCTCTCCCCCTCTGTATCTCTCTTTCTCCCTCTCCTTCTCTCTCGCACCCTCTGTATCTCTCTTTCTCCCTCCCCTTCTTTGCGGGCTATACTCAGCTTTGTCTCAGGATGGTAAGTTGGTGGTTGAAGATATCCCTCCAGTGGTGTGGGGGCTGTGCTTTGGCAAAGTGGGTGGGGTTATATCCTTCCTGTTTGGCCCTGTCCGGGGGTGTCCTCGGGTGCGGGCCACAGTGTCTCCTGACCCCTCCTGTCTCAGCCTCCAGTATTTATGCTGCAGTAGTTTATGTGTCGGGGGCTGGGGTCAGTTTGTTATATCTGGAGTACTTCTCCTGTCCAATTCGGTGTCCTGTGTGAATCTAAGTGTGGGTTCTCTAATTCTCTCCTTCTCTCTCTCGGAGGACCTGAGCCCTAGGACCATGCCCCAGGACTACCTGACATGATGACTCCTTGCTGTCCCCAGTC
This sequence comes from Oncorhynchus masou masou, assembly GCF_036934945.1. Classification (NCBI taxonomy): domain Eukaryota; kingdom Metazoa; phylum Chordata; class Actinopteri; order Salmoniformes; family Salmonidae; genus Oncorhynchus; species Oncorhynchus masou. The sequence goes on from NC_088222.1 coordinate 17,076,138, forward strand.
CACCTGGCCGTGCTGCTGCTCCAGTTTCAACTGACCTGAGCCCTAGGACCATGCCCCAGGACTACTTGACATGATGACTCCTTGCTGTCCCCAGTCCACCTGGCCGTGCTGCTGCTCCAGTTTCAACTGTTCTGCCTTATTATTATTCAACCATGCTGGTCATTTATGAACATTTGAACATCTTGGCCATGTTCTGTTATAATCTCTACCCGGCACAGCCAGAAGAGGACTGGCCACCCCACATAGCCTGGTTCCTCTCTAGGTTTCTTCCTAGGTTTTGGCTTTTCTAGGGAGTTTTTCCTAGCCACCGTGCTTCTACACCTGCATTGCTTGCTGTTTGGGGTTTTAGGCTGGGTTTCTGTACAGCACTTTGAGATATCAGCTGATGTACGAAGGGCTATATAAATAAATTTGATTTGATTCTCTCTCCCCCTCTGTATCTCTCTTTCTCCCTTCCCTTCTCTCTCCCCCTCTGTATCTCTCTTTCTCCCTCTCCTTCTCTCTCCCCCTCTGTATCTCTCTTTCTCCCTCCCCTTCTCTCTCCCCCTCTGTATCTCTCTTTCTCCCTCCCCTTCTCTCTCCCCCTCTGTATCTCTCTTTCTCCCTTTCCTTCTCTCTCCCCCTCTGTATCTCTCTTTCTCCCTCTCCTTCTCTCTCGCACCCTCTGTATCTCTCTTTCTCCCTCTCCTTCTCTCTCCCGCTCTGTATCTCTCTTTCTCCCTCCCCTTCTCTCTCCCCCTCTGTATCTCTCTTTCTCCCTCCCCTTCTCTCTCCCCCTCTGTATCTCTCTTTCTCCCTCTCCTCTCTCTCTCCCGCTCTGTATCTCTTTCTCCCTCCCTTCTCTCTCCCCCTCTGTATCTCTCTTTCTCCCTCCCTTCTCTCTCCACCTCTGTATCTCTCTTTCTCCCTCCCCTTCTCTCTCCCCCTCTGTATCTCTCTTTCTCCCTCCCCTTCTCTCCCCCTCTGTATCTCTCTTTCTCCCTCCCCTTCTCTCCCCCTCTGTATCTCTCTTTCTCCCTCTCCCTCTCCCCCTCTGTATCTCTCTTTCTCCCTCTCCTCTCTCCCCCTCTGTATCTCTCTTTCTCCCTCTCCCGCTATGTATCTCTCTTTCTCCCTCTCCCTCTCTCTCCCCCTCTGTATCTCTCTTTCTCCCTCTACTTCTCTCTCCCCCTCTGTATCTCTCTTTCTCCCTCCCCCTTCTCTCTCCCCCTCTGTATCTCTCTTTCTCCCTCCCCTCTCTCTCCCCCTCTGTATCTCTCTTTCTCCCTCCCCTTCTCTCCCCCTCTATCTCTTTCTCCCTCCCCTCTCTCCCCCTCTGTATCTCTCTTTCTCCCTCTCCTTCTCTCTCCCCCTCTGTATCTCTCTTTCTCCCTCCCTTCTCTCTCCACCTCTGTATCTCTCTTTCTCCCTCCCCTTCTCTCTCCCCTATGTATCTCTCTTTCTCCCTCCCTTCTCTCCCCCTCTGTATCTCTCTTCTCCCCTCCCTCTCTCTCCCCTCTGTATCTCTCTTTCTCCCTCCCCTCTCTCCCCCTCTGTATCTCTCTTTCTCCCTCCCCTTCTCTCCCCTCTGTATCTCTCTTCTCCCTCCCCTTCTCTCCCCCTCTGTATCTCTCTTTCTCCCTCCCTTTCTCTCCCCCTCTGTATCTCTCTTTCTCCCTCCCCTTCTCCCTCCCCCTCTGTATCTCTCTTTCTCCCTCCCCTTCTCTCCCCCTCTGTATCTCTCTTTCTCCCTCCCCTTCTCTCCCCCCTCTGTATCTCTCTTTCTCCCTCCCTTCTCTCTCCCCCTCTGTATCTCTCTTTCTCCCTCCCCCTTCTCTCCCCCTCTGTATCTCTCTTTCTTCCTCCCCTTCTCTCCCCCTCTGTATCTCTCTTTCTCCCTCCCCTTCTCTCCCCCTCTGTATCTCTCTTTCTCCCTCCCCTTCTCTCCCCCTCTGTATCTCTCTTCTCCCTCTCCTTCTCTCTCTCCCTCTGTATCTCTCTTTCTCCCTCTCCTTCTCTCTCCCCCTCTGTATCTCTCTTTCTCCCTCCCCTTCTCTCCCCCTCTGTATCTCTCTTTCTCCCTCCCCTTCTCTCCCCCTCTGTATCTCTCTTTCCCCCTCCCCCTCTGTATCTCTCTTTCTCCCTCCCCCTCTGTATCTCTCTTTCTCCCTCCCCTTCTCTCCCCCTCTGTATCTCTTTCTCCCTCCCCTTCTCTCCCCCTCTGTATCTCTCTTTCTCCCTCCCTGTATCCTCTCCCTCCCCCTCTCTTCTCCCTCCCTCCCCCTCTGTATCTCTCTCTTCTCCCTCCCCCTCTCCCTCTTCTCCCTCCCCCTCTGTATCTCTCTTTCTCTCCCCCCTCTGTATCTCTCTTTCTCCCTCCCCCCTCTGTATCTCTCTTTCTCCCTCCCCCCCTCTGTCCCTCTTCTCCCTCCCCCCTCTGTATCTCTCTTCTCCCTCCCCCTCTGTATCTCTCTTCTCCCCCCCCTCTATCTCTCTTTCTCCCCCTCTCTCTCTCCTTCTCTCCCCCCTCTGTATCTCTCTTCTCCCCCCCCCCTCTGTATCTCTCTTTCTCCTCTCCCCCTCTGTATCTCTTTCTCTCTCTCCCCCTTTATCTCTCTTTCTCTCTCTCCCTCTGTATCTTCCTTTCTCTCTCTCCCCCTCTGTATCTCTCTCCCCCTCTTTATCTCTCTTTCTCTCTCCCCCTCTGTATCTCTCTCTCTCCCCCTCTGTATCTCTCTTTCTCTCTCCCCCTCTGTATCTCTCTTTGTCTCTCCCCTCTGTATCTCTCTTTCTCTCTCCCCCTCTGTATCTCTCTTTCTCTCTCCCCCTCTGTATCTCTCTTTCTCTCTCCCCCTCTGTATCTCTCTTTCTCTCTCCCCTCTGTATCTCTCTTTGTCTCTCCCCCTCTGTATCTCTCTTTGTCTCTCCCCCTCTGTATCTCTCTTTCTCCCTCCCCTTCTCTCTCCCCCTCTGTATCTCTCTTTCTCCCTTCCCTTCTCTCTCCCCCTCTGTATCTCTCTTTCTCCCTCCCCTTCTCTCTCCCCCTCTGTATCTCTCTTTCTCCCTCTCCTTCTCTCTCCCCCTCTGTATCTCTCTTTCTCCCTGTCACGTAGAGTAGGCCAGAAGGCTAAACTGGATAACCTAACCTCTATCAAAATAAAAATATGGAGGAACCGCAAAAGTTCTTCTGTGCAAAGGTGTTGATTTACAAGTGATTCCGGAACAAAAAACAGCAGTACTGCCATCAACGTTTACCTTATGGGACAGCTTAAAAACAAAGATGCCCCATCCACAGCTCAATCAAAACTGCCTCTCCATGACTGAAAGAGAGGCTCCATTTGTAGGGCTAGCCCCTCCCCTCAGAACAATTAACCCTAATTAATTAATCAATTAACAATACAAACCTACATTTTCCATGAACTAAACATACTAAAGGATATACATTGCAACACGGTTTTAAACAATATCACAACATAACATTTACAACATTACATCACTACTGACAATATCTTTCAATATGCCCATATGCATTAATGAGCCATTTGGGACAGGCACTATAAAGCCAACCCAATTCCCTTAGCTCAGGTCCTTTTCCAGCATACCCGGAAGCTACAGAGATGGAGAGAGAGGAACAGAACAAACAAACAATGCGCTCATCCACAACATTGATAAGTATAATAATTATTGTATCTCTCAAATATGAACATTGACAAGTGTGAAATGCATGCACCAAGACAGAAGTTAATTTGTGTGTCGACCCACATTGTTAACTTATCTTATAATGGCGCAGGGAGGAGTGATGAATATGTGTGTGCGTTAAAGAACCAAATGCTGCCCGCGGCCAGTGACGGACTTCTACGTCACACTCCCTCTCCTTTTCTCTCCACCTCTGTATCTCTCTTTCTCCCTCTCCTTCTCTCTCCCCCTCTGTATCTCTCTTTCTCCCTCCCCTTCTCTCTCCACCTCTGTATCTCTCCCCCTCTGTATCTCTCTTTCTCCCTCTCCTTCTCTCTCCACCTCTGTATCTCTCTTTCTCCCTCCCCTTCTCTCTCCACCTCTGTATCTCTCTTTCTCCCTCCCCTTCTCTCTCCACCTCAGTATCTCTCTTTCTTCCTCCCCTTCTCTCTCCCCCTCTGTATCTCTCTTTCTCCTTTCCCTTCTCTCTCCCCCTCTGTATCTCTCTTTCTCCATCTCCTTCTCTCTCCCCCTCTGTATCTCTCTTTCTCCAACTCCTTTCTCTCTCCCCCTCTGTATCTCTCTTTCTCCCCTCCCCTCTCTCTCCACCTCTGTATCTCTCTTTCTCCCTCTCCTTCTCTCTCCCCCTCTGTATCTCTCTTTCTCCCTCCCCCTTCTCTCTCCACCTCTGTATCTCTCTTTCTCCCTCCCCTTCTCTCTCGCACCCTCTGTATCTCTCTTTCTCCCTCTCCTTCTCTCTCCACCTCTGTATCTCTCTTTCTCCCTCCCCTTCTCTCTCCCCCTCTGTATCTCTCTTTCTCCCTTCCCTTCTCTCTCCCCCTCTGTATCTCTCTTTCTCCCTCTCCTTCTCTCTCCCCCTCTGTATCTCTCTTTCTCCCTCTCCTTCTCTCTCCCCCTCTGTATCTCTCTTTCTCCCTCTCCTTCTCTCTCCCCCTCTGTATCTCTCTTTCTCCCTGTCACGTAGAGTAGGCCAGAAGGCTAAACTGGATAACCTAACCTCTATCAAAATAAAAATATGGAGGAACCGCAAAAGTTCTTCTGTGCAAAGGTGTTGATTTACAAGTGATTCCGGAACAAAAAACAGCAGTACTGCCATCAACGTTTACCTTATGGGACAGCTTAAAAACAAAGATGCCCCATCCACAGCTCAATCAAAACTGCCTCTCCATGACTGAAAGAGAGGCTCCATTTGTAGGGCTAGCCCCTCCCCTCAGAACAATTAACCCTAATTAATTAATCAATTAACAATACAAACCTACATTTTCCATGAACTAAACATACTAAAGGATATACATTGCAACACGGTTTTAAACAATATCACAACATAACATTTACAACATTACATCACTACTGACAATATCTTTCAATATGCCCATATGCATTAATGAGCCATTTGGGACAGGCACTATAAAGCCAACCCAATTCCCTTAGCTCAGGTCCTTTTCCAGCATACCCGGAAGCTACAGAGATGGAGAGAGAGGAACAGAACAAACAAACAATGCGCTCATCCACAACATTGATAAGTATAATAATTATTGTATCTCTCAAATATGAACATTGACAAGTGTGAAATGCATGCACCAAGACAGAAGTTAATTTGTGTGTCGACCCACATTGTTAACTTATCTTATAATGGCGCAGGGAGGAGTGATGAATATGTGTGTGCGTTAAAGAACCAAATGCTGCCCGCGGCCAGTGACGGACTTCTACGTCACACTCCCTCTCCTTTTCTCTCCACCTCTGTATCTCTCTTTCTCCCTCTCCTTCTCTCTCCACCTCTGTATCTCTCTTTCTCCCTCCCCTTCTCTCTCCCCTCTGTATCTCTCTTTCTCCCTCTCCTTCTCTCTCCACCTCTGTATCTCTCTTTCTCCCTCCCCTTCTCTCTCCCCCTCTGTATCTCTCTTTCTCCCTCTCCTTCTCTCTCCACCTCTGTATCTCTCTTTCTCCCTCCCTTCTCTCTCCACCTCTGTATCTCTTTCTCCCTCCCCTTCTCTCTCCACCTCAGTATCTCTCTTTCTTCCTCCCCTTCTCTCTCCCCCTCTGTATCTCTCTTTCTCCTTTCCCTTCTCTCTCCCCCTCTGTATCTCTCTTTCTCCATCTCCTCTCTCTCTCCCCTCTGTATCTCTCTTTCTCCAACTCCTTCTCTCTCCCCCTCTGTATCTCTCTTTCTCCCTCCCCTTCTCTCTCCACCTCTGTATCTCTCTTTCTCCCTCTCCTTCTCTCTCCCCCTCTGTATCTCTCTTTCTCCCTCCCCTTCTCTCTCCACCTCTGTATCTCTCTTTCTCCCTCCCCTTCTCTCTCGCACCCTCTGTATCTCTCTTTCTCCCTCTCCTTCTCTCTCCACCTCTGTATCTCTCTTTCTCCCTCCCCTTCTCTCTCCCCCTCTGTATCTCTCTTTCTCCCCCTTCCTTCTCTCTCTCCCCCTCTGTATCTCTCTTTCTCCCTCTCCTTCTCTCTCCCCCTCTGTATCTCTCTTTCTCCCTCTCCTTCTCTCTCCCGCTCTGTATCTCTCTTTCTCCCTCCCCTTCTCTCTCCCCCTCTGTATCTCTCTTTCTCCCTCCCCTTCTCTCTCCCCCTCTGTATCTCTCTTTCTCCCTCTCCTTCTCTCTCCCGCTCTGTATCTCTCTTCTCCATCCCCTTCTCTCTCCCCCTCTGTATCTCTCTTTCTCCCTCCCCTTCTCTCTCCCCCTCTGTATCTCTCTTTCTCCCTCCCCTTCTCTCTCCCCCTCTGTATCTCTCTTTCTCCCTCCCCTTCTCTCTCCCCCTCTGTATCTCTCTTTCTCCCTCTCCTTCTCTCTCGCACCCTCTGTATCTCTCTTTCTCCCTCCCCTTCTTTGCGGGCTATACTCAGCTTTGTCTCAGGATGGTAAGTTGGTGGTTGAAGATATCCCTCCAGTGGTGTGGGGGCTGTGCTTTGGCAAAGTGGGTGGGGTTATATCCTTCCTGTTTGGCCCTGTCCGGGGGTGTCCTCGGGTGGGGCCACAGTGTCTCCTGACCCCTCCTGTCTCAGCCTCCAGTATTTATGCTGCAGTAGTTTATGTGTCGGGGGCTGGGGTCAGTTTGTTATATCTGGAGTACTTCTCCTGTCCAATTCGGTGTCCTGTGTGAATCTAAGTGTGGGTTCTCTAATTCTCTCCTTCTCTCTCTCGGAGGACCTGAGCCCTAGGACCATGCCCCAGGACTACCTGACATGATGACTCCTTGCTGTCCCCAGTCCACCTGGCCGTGCTGCTGCTCCAGTTTCAACTGACCTGAGCCCTAGGACCATGCCCCAGGACTACTTGACATGATGACTCCTTGCTGTCCCCAGTCCACCTGGCCGTGCTGCTGCTCCAGTTTCAACTGTTCTGCCTTATTATTATTCAACCATGCTGGTCATTTATGAACATTTGAACATCTTGGCCATGTTCTGTTATAATCTCTACCCGGCACAGCCAGAAGAGGACTGGCCACCCCACATAGCCTGGTTCCTCTCTAGGTTTCTTCCTAGGTTTTGGCTTTTCTAGGGAGTTTTTCCTAGCCACCGTGCTTCTACACCTGCATTGCTTGCTGTTTGGGGTTTTAGGCTGGGTTTCTGTACAGCACTTTGAGATATCAGCTGATGTACGAAGGGCTATATAAATAAATTTGATTTGATTCTCTCTCCCCCTCTGTATCTCTCTTTCTCCCTTCCCCTTCTCTCTCCCCCTCTGTATCTCTCTTTCTCCCTCTCCTTCTCTCTCCCCTCTGTATCTCTCTTTCTCCCTCCCCTTCTCTCTCCCCTCTGTATCTCTCTTTCTCCCTCCCCTTCTCTCTCCCCCTCTGTATCTCTCTTTCTCCCTTCCCTTCTCTCTCCCCCTCTGTATCTCTCTTTCTCCCTCTCCTTCTCTCTCGCACCCTCTGTATCTCTCTTTCTCCCTCTCCTTCTCTCTCTCCCGCTCTGTATCTCTCTTTCTCCCTCCCCTTCTCTCTCCCCCTCTGTATCTCTCTTCTCCCTCCCCTTCTCTCTCCCCCTCTGTATCTCTCTTTCTCCCTCCCCTTCTCTCTCCCCCTCTGTATCTCTCTTTCTCCCTCCCCTTCTCTCTCCCCCTCTGTATCTCTCTTTCTCCCTCTCCTTCTCTCTCGCACCCTCTGTATCTCTCTTTCTCCCTCTCCTTCTCTCTCCCGCTCTGTATCTCTCTTTCTCCCTTCCCTTCTCTCTCCCCCTCTGTATCTCTCTTTCTCCCTCTCCTTCTCTCTCCCCCTCTGTATCTCTCTTTCTCCCTCTCCTTCTCTCTCCCGCTCTGTATCTCTCTTTCTCCCTCCCCTTCTCTCTCCCCCTCTGTATCTCTCTTTCTCCCTCCCCTCTCTCTCTCCCCCTCTGTATCTCTCTTTCTCCCTCTCCTTCTCTCTCCCGCTCTGTATCTCTCTTTCTCCATCCCCTTCTCTCTCCCCCTCTGTATCTCTCTTTCTCCCTCCCCTTCTCTCTCCCCCTCTGTATCTCTCTTTCTCCCTCCCCTTCTCTCTCCCCCTCTGTATCTCTCTTTCTCCCTCCCCCCTTCTCTCTCCCCCTCTGTATCTCTCTTTCTCCCTCTCCTTCTCTCTCGCACCCTCTGTATCTCTCTTTCTCCCTCCCCTTCTTTGCGGGCTATACTCAGCTTTGTCTCAGGATGGTAAGTTGGTGGTTGAAGATATCCCTCCAGTGGTGTGGGGGCTGTGCTTTGGCAAAGTGGGTGGGGTTATATCCTTCCTGTTTGGCCCTGTCCGGGGTGTCCTCGGGTGGGGCCACAGTGTCTCCTGACCCCTCCTGTCTCAGCCTCCAGTATTTATGCTGCAGTAGTTTATGTGTCGGGGGCTGGGGTCAGTTTGTTATATCTGGAGTACTTCTCCTGTCCAATTCGGTGTCCTGTGTGAATCTAAGTGTGGGTTCTCTAATTCTCTCCTTCTCTCTCTCGGAGGACCTGAGCCCTAGGACCATGCCCCAGGACTACCTGACATGATGACTCCTTGCTGTCCCCAGTCCACCTGGCCGTGCTGCTGCTCCAGTTTCAACTGACCTGAGCCCTAGGACCATGCCCCAGGACTACTTGACATGATGACTCCTTGCTGTCCCCAGTCCACCTGGCCGTGCTGCTGCTCCAGTTTCAACTGTTCTGCCTTATTATTATTCAACCATGCTGGTCATTTATGAACATTTGAACATCTTGGCCATGTTCTGTTATAATCTCTACCCGGCACAGCCAGAAGAGGACTGGCCACCCCACATAGCCTGGTTCCTCTCTAGGTTTCTTCCTAGGTTTTGGCTTTTCTAGGGAGTTTTTCCTAGCCACCGTGCTTCTACACCTGCATTGCTTGCTGTTTGGGGTTTTAGGCTGGGTTTCTGTACAGCACTTTGAGATATCAGCTGATGTACGAAGGGCTATATAAATAAATTTGATTTGATTCTCTCTCCCCCTCTGTATCTCTCTTTCTCCCTTCCCTTCTCTCTCCCCTCTGTATCTCTCTTTCTCCCTCTCCTTCTCTCTCCCCCTCTGTATCTCTCTTTCTCCCTCCCCTTCTCTCTCCCCCTCTGTATCTCTCTTTCTCCCTCCCCTTCTCTCTCCCCCTCTGTATCTCTCTTTCTCCCTTCCCTTCTCTCTCCCCCTCTGTATCTCTCTTCTCCCTCTCCTTCTCTCTCGCACCCTCTGTATCTCTCTTTCTCCCTCTCCTTCTCTCTCCCGCTCTGTATCTCTTCTCCCTCCCCTCTCTCTCCCCCTCTGTATCTCTCTTTCTCCCTCCCCTTCTCTCTCCCCCTCTGTATCTCTCTTTCTCCCTCCCCTTCTCTCTCCCCCTCTGTATCTCTCTTTCTCCCTCCCCTTCTCTCTCCCCCTCTGTATCTCTCTTTCTCCCTCTCCTTCTCTCTCGCACCCTCTGTATCTCTCTTTCTCCCTCTCCTTCTCTCTCCCGCTCTGTATCTCTCTTTCTCCCTCCCCTTCTCTCTCCACCTCTGTATCTCTCTTTCTCCCTCCCCTTCTCTCTCCACCTCTGTATCTCTCTTTCTCCCTCCCCTTCTCTCTCAACCTCTGTATCTCTCTTTCTCCCTTTCTATCCCTCTGCATATTTTGCTTTCTCTGATGCGCTCTCTGCTCCCTCACCTAAATTCTAATGACAAACTCTCTTCATCATTAATGTGGCTTCGTGCCTGCTTGCCTTTGTGCCTGCGTGTGTGCAGGTGCCTGCTTGCCTTTGTGCCTGCGTGTGTGCAGGTGCCTGCTTGCCTTTGTGCCTGCGTGTGTGCAGGTGCCTGCTTGCCTTTGTGCCTGTGTGTGTGCAGGTGCCTGCTTGCCTTTGTGCCTGTGTGTGTGCAGGTGCCTGCTTGCCTTTGTGCCTGTGTGTGTGCAGGTGCCTGCTTGCTTGTGTCTGTGTGTGTGCAGGTGCCTGCTTGCCTTTGTGCCTGTGTGTGTTTGTGAGTGTGTTGGGGAGGTGAAATCCATGTTGATAAATCTTGTGGTCTCTGGCTCAAGCCTGTGTTAATCTCTCTCTGTCAGAGCAGAGTGAGGGCCTGAAATACCACGCACGCACGCACGCACGCACGTACGTGTCAGTGAGGCCACAATGTCATGCGGTGGCCTTAGTATTGAAGCTCACACATATGTTAGTCAGGCCCAACGCTCTTACCACTAGGTTGCCTACACTGTACATGTGTGAAATCTAGCACAAGAACAAACACACACATACTGAAACACATTTCATTATATGTGAGTGGAAATGTGTGTGTGTGTGTGTGTGTGTGTCCACTCTAATGTCTATTAGTCAGTTGTAGCGGTAATCAGCACTAATTTCACTGAGAGATGGGAGAGAGGGAAGGAGAGTAAGAGGAAGGCAGAGAGAGGGACAGATGGAGAGAGGGATGAGGAGAGAGGGATGGAGGGAGAGAGGGATGAGGAGAGAGGGATGGAGGGTGAGAGAGAGGGATGGAGGGTGAGAGAGAGGGATGGAGGGTGAGAGAGAGGGATGGAGGTAGAGAGAGAGGGATGGAGGGAGAGAGAGAGAGGGTGGAGGGAGAGAAAGAGGGATGGGGGATGGAGGGAGAGAGAGGGATGATGGAGGGAGACAGGGATGAAGGGACAGAGCGGGATGGAGGGAGAGAGAGCGGGATGGAGGAGAGGGGGATGGAGGGAGAGAGAGGGATGAGGAGAAAGAGAGTGGGATAGAGGGAGAGAGGGATGGAGGGACAGAGAGAGCGGGATGGAGGGAGAGAGAGGGATGGAGGGAGAGAGAGGGATGAGGGAGAGAGAGGGGGTGGAGTGAGAGAGAGCAGGATGGAGAGAGAGAGGGATGGAGGGGAAGAGGGATGGAGAGAGAGAAAGGGATGAGGGAGAGAGAGAGAAAGGATGGAGTGAGAAAGCGGGATGGAGGGAGAGAGAGGGATGGAGGGAAAGAGAGGGATGAGGGAGAGAGCGGGATGATGGAGGGAGAGAGCGGGATGGAGGGAGAGAGAGAGGGATGGAGGGGGAGAGAGAGGGATAGATGAGAGAGAGAGAGAGGGATGGAGGGAGAGAGAAGGAGAAGATTGGATGGAAAAAGAAGTGGGATAGGAATAGTAAGATATCTCAGGTACCAGGGACTAGTGTGTGTGTGTGTGTGTGTGTGTGTGTGTGTGTGTGTGTGTGTGTGTGTGTGTGTGTGTGTGTGTGTGTGTGTGTGTGTGTCACTGACTGAATGGGCCAGTGGGTAGGGAAACAGATTGCGTTTAACAGCCATCGATGTCATCTGAAACAGCTGTCCTCTTCCCATCCTCCCGTTGAAAAGACTGCTTTGAGCGAGAGAGACAGAAAGCGGGCCAGAGGAGAGAGAAACAGGCTGACTGACAGACAGGGATGTGGGTGAGGGAGAAGAGCAGAGGTCGGAGATAAGAGAGATGGATAGATAACAAAGGAGTTAGACATGCCCCCCCCACACACCTATATCTCATACGTCTCCTCTTCCCTTTTTCCCTTTTCCTCTCCTTGTCTCTATCCTCTCTGTCTCCTCTCCTTGTCTCTATCCTCTCTGCCACCTCTCATTGTCTCTATCCTCTCTGTCTCCTCTCCTTGTCTCTATCCTCTCTGTCTCCTCTCCTTGTCTCTATCCTCTCTGTCTCCTCTCCTTGTCTCTATCCTCTCTGCCACCTCTCCTTGTCTCTATCCTCTCTGTCTCCTCTCCTTGTCTCTATCCTTATCTGTCTCCTCTCCTTGTCTCTATCCTCTCTGCCTCCTCTCCTTGTCTCTATACTCTCTGCCACCTCTCCTTGTCTCTATCCTCTCTTTCTCCTATCCTTGTCTCTATCCTCTCTTTCTCCTGTCCTTGTCTCTATCCTCTCTGTCTCCTGTCCTTGTCTCTATCCTCTCTGTCTCCTGTCCTTGCCTCTATCCTCTCTGCCACCTCTCCTTGTTTCTATCCTATCTGTCTCCTCTCCTTGTCTCTATCCTCTCTTTCTCCTCTCCTTGTCTCTATCCTCTGTCTCCTCTCCTTGTCTCTATCATCTCTGTTTCCTCTGTATCCCTGCTCTATCCTCTCTGTCTCCTCTCCTTGTCTCTATCCTCTCTTTCTCCTCTCCTTGTCTCTATCCTCTCCATGTCTCTTTTGTATCCTCCCTTTATCCTCTCTTTCTCATCTCCTTGTCTCTATCCTCTCTGTTTCCTCTGTATCCCTGCTCTATCCACTCTGTCTCCTTGTCTCTATCCTCTCTTTCTCCTCTCCTTGTCTCTATCCTCTCTGCCTCCTCTCCTTGCCTCTATCCTCTCTGTCTCCTATCCTTGTCTCTATCCTCTCTTTCTCCTCTCCTTGTCTCTATCCTCTCTGTTTCCTCTGTATCCTCCCTAATCCTCCCTATATCCTCTCTGCCTGCTCTATATCCTCCCTCTATCCTCTCTCCCTCCTCTCCTTGTCTCTATCCTCCCTTTCTCCTCTCCTTGTCTCTATCCTCTCTGTTTCCTCTGTATCCCTGCTTTATCCTCTCCGTTTCCTCTCCTTGTCTCTATCCTCTCTGTCTCATCCCCTTGTTTCTATCCTCTCTGCCTCCTCTCCTTGTCTCTATCCTCTCTGTCTCCACAGTATCCTCCCTATATCCTCTCTGTCTCCTCTCCTTGTCTCTATCCTCTCTGCCTCCTCTCCTTGTCTCTATCCTCTGTTTTTCCTCTCTATCCCTGCTCTATCATCTCTGCCTCCTCTCCTTGTCTCTATCCTCCCTTTCTCATCTCCTTGTCTCTATCCTCGCCATGTCTCCTCTGTATCCTCCCTATATCCTCTCTGTCTCCTCTCCTTGTCTCAATCCTCTCTTTCTCCTCTCCTTGTCTCCATCCTCTCTGTCTCCCCTCCTTGTCTCTATCCTCTCTGTCTCCTGTCCTTGCCTCTATCCTCTCCGTCTCCTCTCCTTGTCTCTATCCTGTCTTTCTCCTCTCCTTGTTTCTATCCTCTCTGCCTCCTCTCCTTGTCTCTATCCTCTCTGTCTCCACAGTATCCTCCCTATATCCTCTCTGCCACCTCTCCTTGTCTCTATCCTCTCTGCCTCCTCTCCTTGTCTCTATCCTCTCCGTCTCCTCTCCTTGTCTCTATCCTTATCTGTCTCCTCTCCTTGTCTCTATCCTCTCTGCCTCCTCTCCTTGTCTCTATACTCTCTGCCACCTCTCCTTGTCTCTATCCTCTCTTTCTCCTCTCCTTGTCTCTATCCTCTCTGTCTCCTGTCCTTGTCTCTATCCTCTCTGTCTCCTGTCCTTGTCTCTATCCTCTCTGTCTCCTGTCCTTGCCTCTATCCTCTCTGCCACCTCTCATTGTCTCTATCCTATCTGTCTCCTCTCCTTGTCTCTATCATCTCTGTTTCCTCTGTATCCCTGCTCTGTCCTCTGTCTCCTCTCCTTGTCTCTATCCTCTCTGTCTCCTCTCCTTGTCTCTATCCTCTCCATGTCTCTTTTGTATCCTCCCTTTATCCTCTCTTTCTCCTCTCCTTGTCTCTATCCTCTCTGTTTCCTCTGTATCCCTGCTCTATCCACTCTGTCTCCTCTCCTTGTCTCTATCCTCTCTTTCTCCTCTCCTTGCCTCTATCCTCTCTGCCTCCTCTCCTTGCCTCTATCCTCTCTGTCTCCTATCCTTGTCTCTATCCTATCTGTCTCCTCTCATTGTTTCTATCCTCTCCATGTCTCCTCTGTATCCTCCCTAATCCTCCCTATATCCTCTCCGCCTGCTCTATATCCTCCCTCTATCCTCTCTCCCTCCTCTCCTTGTCTCTATCCTCTCTGTCTCCTCTCCTTGTCTCTATCCTCTCTCTCTCCTCTCCTTGTCTCTATCATCTCTGCCACCTCTCCTTGTCTCTATCCTCTCTGTTTCCTCTGTATCCCTGCTTTAACCTCTCCGTTTCCTCTCCTTGTCTCTATCCTCTCTGCCTCCTCTCCTTGTCTCTATCCTCTCCATGTCTCCTCTGTATCCTCCCTATATCCTCTCTGTCTCCTCTCCTTGTCTCTATCCTCTCTCTCTCCTCTCCTTGTCTCTATCATCTCTGCCACCTCTCCTTGTCTCTATCCTCTCTGTTTCCTCTGTATCCCTGCTTTATCCTCTCCGTTTCCTCTCCTTGTCTCTATCCTCTCTGTCTCATCCCCTTGTTTCTATCCTCTCTGCCTCCTCTCCTTGTCTCTATCCTCTCTGTCTCCACAGTATCCTCCCTATATCCTCTCTGTCTCCTCTCCTTGTCTCTATCCTCTCTGCCTCCTCTCCTTGTCTCTATCCTCTCTGTCTCCACAGTATATACTCCCTATATCCTCTCTGCCTCCTCTACTTGTCTATATCCTCTCTGTTTTTCCTCTCTATCCCTGCTCTATCATCTCTGCCTCCTCTCCTTGTCTCTATCCTCCCTTTCTCATCTCCTTGTCTCTCTCCTCGCCATGTCTCCTCTGTATCCTCCCTATATCCTCTCTGTCTCCTCTCCTTGTCTCTATCCTCTCTTTCTCCTCTCCTTGTCTCTATCCTCTCTTTCTCCTCTCCTTGTCTCTATCCTCTCTGTCTCCTCTCCTTGTCTCTATCCTTCTCTGTCTCCTGTCCTTGCCTCTATCCTCTGTCTCCTCTCCTTGTCTCTATCCTCTCTTTCTCCTCTCCTTGTCTCTATCCTCTCTGTCTCCTCTCCTTGTCTCTATCCTCTCTGTCTCCTGACCTTGCCTCTATCCTCTCAGGCTCCTGTTCTTGCCTCTATCCTGTCTTTCTCCTCTCCTTGTCTCTATCCTCTCTGTTTCCTCTGTATCCCTGCTCTATCCTCTCTGTCTCCTCTCCTTGTCTCTATCATCTCTGCCTCATCTCATTGTCTCTATCCTTTCTGTTTCCTCTGTATCCCTGCTCTATCCTCTCTGTCTCCTCTCCTTGTCTCTATCCTCTCTTTCTCCTCTCCCTGTCTCTATCCTCTCTGTCTCCTCTCCTTGTCTCTATCCTCTCTGTCTCCTGTCCTTGCCTCTATCCTCTCTGTCTCCTCTCCTTGTCTCTATCCTCTCTGTTTCCTCTGTATCCCTGCTCTATCCTCTCTGTCTCCTGACCTTGCCTCTATCCTCTCAGGCTCCTGTTCTTGCCTCTATCCTGTCTTTCTCCTCTCCTTGTCTCTATCCTCTCTGTTTCCTCTGTATCCCTGCTCTATCCTCTCTGTCTCCTTTCCTTGTCTCTATCATCTCTGCCTCATCTCCTTGTCTCTATCCTCTCTGTTTCCTCTGTATCCCTGCTCTATCCTCTCTCTCCTCTCCTTGTCTCTATCCTCTCTGCCTCCTCTCCTTGTCTCTATCCTCTCTGTCTCCACAGTATCCTCCCTATATCCTCTCTGTCTCTCTCTCCTTGTCTCTATCCTCTCTGCCTCCTCTCCTTGTCTCTATCCTCTCCATGTCTCCTCTGTATCCTCCCTATATCCTCTCTGTCTCCTCTCCTTGTCTCTATCCTCTCTCTCTCCCTCTCCTTGTCTCTATCATCTCTGCCACCTCTCCTTGTCTCTATCCTCTCTGTTTCCTCTGTATCCCTGCTTTATCCTCTCCGTTTCCTCTCCTTGTCTCTATCCTCTCTGTCTCATCCCCTTGTTTCTATCCTCTCTGCCTCCTCTCCTTGTCTCTATCCTCTCTGTCTCCACAGTATCCTCCCCTATATCCTCTCTGTCTCCTCTCCTTGTCTCTATCCTCTCTGCCTCCTCTCCTTGTCTCTATCCTCTCTGTCTCCACAGTATATACTCCCTATATCCTCTCTGCCTCCTCTACTTGTCTATATCCTCTCTGTTTTTCCTCTCTATCCCTGCTCTATCATCTCTGCCTCCTCTCCTTGTCTCTATCCTCCCTTTCTCATCTCCTTGTCTCTCTCCTCGCCATGTCTCCTCTGTATCCTCCCTATATCCTCTCTGTCTCCTCTCCTTGTCTCTATCCTCTCTTTCTCCTCTCCTTGTCTCTATCCTCTCTTTCTCCTCTCCTTGTCTCTATCCTCTCTGTCTCCTCTCCTTGTCTCTATCCTTCTCTGTCTCCTGTCCTTGCCTCTATCCTCTGTCTCCTCTCCTTGTCTCTATCCTCTCTTTCTCCTCTCCTTGTCTCTATCCTCTCTGTCTCCTCTCCTTGTCTCTATCCTCTCTGTCTCCTGACCTTGCCTCTATCCTCTCAGGCTCCTGTTCTTGCCTCTATCCTGTCTTTCTCCTCTCCTTGTCTCTATCCTCTCTGTTTCCTCTGTATCCCTGCTCTATCCTCTCTGTCTCCTCTCCTTGTCTCTATCATCTCTGCCTCATCTCATTGTCTCTATCCTTTCTGTTTCCTCTGTATCCCTGCTCTATCCTCTCTGTCTCCTCTCCTTGTCTCTATCATCTCTGCCTCCTCTCCTTGTCTCTATCCTCTCTGTTTCCTCTGTATCCCTGCTCTATCCTATCTCTCCTCTCCTTGTCTCTATCCTCTCTGTCTCCTCTCCTTGTTTCTATCCTCTCTGCGTCCTCTCCTTGTCCCTATCCTCTCTGTCTCCACAGTATCCTCCCTATATCCGCTCTGTCTCCTCTCCTTGTCTCTATCCTCTCTGCCTCCTCTCCTTGTCTCTATCCTCTCTGTTTCCTCTGTATCCCTGCTCTATCCTCTCTGTCTCCTCTCCTTGTCTCTATCCTCTCTGTCTCCTCTCCTTGTTTATATCCTCTCCGCATCCTCTCCTTGTCTCTATCCTCTCTGCATCCTCTCCTTGTCTCTATCCTCTCTGTCTCCACAGTATCCTCCCTATATCCTCTCTGTCTCCTCTCCTTGTCTCTATCCTCTCTGTCTCCTCTCCTTGTTTCTATCCTCTCTGCCTCCTCTCCTTGTCTCTATCCTCTCTGTCTCCACAGTATCCTCCCTATATCATCTCTGCCTCCTCTCCTTGTCTCTATCCTCCCTTTCTCATCTCCTTGTCTCTATCCTCTCTGTCTCCTCTGTATCCTCCCTATATCCTCTCTGTCTCCTCTCCTTGTCTCAATCCTCTCTTTCTCCTCTCCTTGTCTCTATCCTGTCTTTCTCCTCTCCTTGTTTCTATCCTCTCTGCCTCCTCTCCTTGTCTCTATCCTCGCCATGTCTCCTCTGTATCCTCCCTATATCCTCTCTGTCTCCTCTCCTTGTCTCAATCCTCTCCGTCTCCTCTCCTTGTCTCTATCCTGTCTTTCTCCTCTCCTTGTTTCTATCCTCTCTGCCTCCTCTCCTTGTCTCTATCCTCTCTGTCTCCACAGTATCCTCCCTATATCCTCTCTGTCTCCTCTCCTTGTCTCTATCCTCTCTGCATCCTCTCCTTGTCTCTATCCTCTCTGTCTCCACAGTATCCTCCCTATATCCTCTCTGCCTCCTCTACTTGTCTATATCCCTCTGTTTTTCCTCTCTATCCCTGCTCTATCATCTCTGCCTCCTCTCCTTGTCTCTATCCTCCCTTTCTCATCTCCTTGTCTCTCTCCTCGCCATGTCTCCTCTGTATCCTCCCTATATCCTCTCTGTCTCCTCTCCTTGTCTCTATCCTCTCTTTCTCCTCTCCTTGTCTCTATCCTTCTCTGTCTCCTCTCCTTGTCTCTATCCTTCTCTGTCTCCTGTCCTTGCCTCTATCCTCTCTGTCTCCTCTCCTTGTCTCTATCCTCTCTTTCTCCTCTCCTTGTCTCTATCCTCTCTGTCTCCTCTCCTTGTCTCTATCCTTCTCTGTCTCCTGTCCTTGCCTCTATCCTCTGTCTCTTCTCCTTGTCTCTATCCTCTCTTTCTCCTCTCCTTGTCTCTATCCTCTCTGTCTCCTCTCCTTGTCTCTATCCTCTCTGTCTCCTGACCTTGCCTCTATCCTCTCAGGCTCCTGTTCTTGCCTCTATCCTGTCTTTCTCCTCTCCTTGTCTCTATCCTCTCTGTTTCCTCTGTATCCCTGCTCTATCCTCTCTGTCTCCTCTCCTTGTCTCTATCATCTCTGCCTCATCTCCTTGTCTCTATCCTTTCTGTTTCCTCTGTATCCCTGCTCTATCCTCTCTGTCTCCTCTCCTTGTCTCTATCATCTCTGCCTCCTCTCCTTGTCTCTATCCTCTCTGTTTCCTCTGTATCCCTGCTCTATCCTATCTCTCCTCTCCTTGTCTCTATCCTCTCTGTCTCCTCTCCTTGTTTCTATCCTCTCTGCGTCCTCTCCTTGTCCCTATCCTCTCTGTCTCCACAGTATCCTCCCTATATCCGCTCTGTCTCCTCTCCTTGTCTCTATCCTCTCTGCCTCCTCTCCTTGTCTCTATCCTCTCTGTTTCCTCTGTATCCCTGCTCTATCCTCTCTGTCTCCTCTCCTTGTCTCTATCCTCTCTGTCTCCTCTCCTTGTTTATATCCTCTCCGCATCCTCTCCTTGTCTCTATCCTCTCTGCATCCTCTCCTTGTCTCTATCCTCTCTGTCTCCACAGTATCCTCCCCTATATCCTCTCTGCCTCCTCTCCTTGTCTCTATCCTCTCTGCCTCCTCTCCTTGTCTCTATCCTCCCTTTCTCATCTCCTTGTCTCTATCCTCTCCATGTCTACTCTGTATCCTCCCTATATCCTCTCTATCTCCTCTCCTTGTCTCTATCCTCTCTGTCTCCTCTCCTTGCCTCTATCCTGTCTTTCTCCTCTCCTTGTCTCTATCCTCTCTGTTTCCTCTGTAAACCCTGCTCTATCCTCTCTGTCTCCTCTGTATCCTCTGCCTCCTCTCCTTGTCTCTATCATCTCTGTCTCCTCTCCTTGCCTATATCCTCTCATTGTCTCCTCTGTATCCCTGCTCTATCCTCTCTGTCTCCTCTCCTTGTCTCTATCCTCTCTGCCTCCTCTCCTTGTCTCTATCCTCTCTGCCTCCTCTCCTTGTCTCTATCCTCTCTGTCTCCTCTCCTTGCCTATATCCTCTCTCCCTCTTTATCCTCCCTCTATCCTCTGTCTCCTCTATATATGCCTCTATCCTCTCTGTCCTCTGTCTCCTTTCCTTGTCTCTATAATCTCTGTCTCCTCCAATCCTCCCTCTAACCTCTCTGTAATCTCTGTATCCTCCCTCTGTCCTCTCTTTCCATCTTCTCTGTCTTCTCTTTATTCTCCCTCTGTCCTCTCTGTCTCCTCTATATCCTCCCTCTATCCTCTCCGTTTACTCTATATCCTCCCTCTATCTTCTCTCTCTCCTCTATTTCCTTCCTGTATCCTCTCTATATCCTTCACTATCCTCTCTGTCTCCACTATATTATTCCTCTATCTACTCTGTCTCCTCTATATCCTCCATCAACCCTCTGTCTCCTCTATATCCTCCCTCTATCATCTCTGACTCATTTATATCCTCCCTCTATCCTCTATGTCTGTTCTATATCCTCCCTCTATCATATCTGTCTCCTCTCATTGTCACTATCATCTCTGTCCCCTCTATATCCTCCCTCTATCCTCTATGTCTGTTCTATATCCTCCCTCTATCATATCTGTCTCCTCTCATTGTCACTATCATCTCTGTCCCCTCTATATTCTCCCTCTATCCTCTATGTCTGTTCTATATCCTCCCTCTATCCTCTCTGTATCCTCTCCTTGTCTCTGTCCTCTCTTTCCATCTTCTCTGTCTTCTCTTTATTCTCCCTCTGTCCTCTCTGTCTCCTCTATATCCTCCCTCTATCCTCTCCGTTTACTCTATATCCTCCCTCTATCTTCTCTCTCTCCTCTATTTCCTTCCTGTATCCTCTCTATATCCTTCACTATCCTCTCTGTCTCCACTATATTATTCCTCTATCTACTCTGTCTCCTCTATATCCTCCATCAACCCTCTGTCTCCTCTATATCCTCCCTCTATCATCTCTGACTCATTTATATCCTCCTCTATCCTCTATGTCTGTTCTATATCCTCCCTCTATCATATCTGTCTCCTCTCATTGTCACTATCATCTCTGTCCCCTCTATATTCTCCCTCTATCCTCTATGTCTGTTCTATATCCTCCCTCTATCCTCTCTGTATCCTCTCCTTGTCTCTATCCTCTCTGTCTCTTCTATATCCTCCCTCTATCCTCGGCATCTACTCTATATCCTTCCTCTATCCTCTCTGTCTCCTCAATATCCTCCCTCTATTTTCTCTGCCTCCTTTATATACTCCCTATATCCTCTCTGTCTCCTCTATATCCTCCTTTTATCCTCTCTGTAATCTCTGTATCCTCCCTCTGTCCTCTCTGTTTCTCTGTATCCCTGCTCTATCCTCTCTGTCTCCTCTCCTTGTCTCTATCCTCTCTCGCCTCTTTATTCCCCTCTATCCTCTGTCTCCTCTATATTTTTCTCTGTCCTCTCTTTCTCCTCTCCTTGTATCTATCATCACAGGCTCCTCTATGTCCTACAACTATCAACTCTGCCTTCTCTATCAATCCTCTCTCCCCTCTTTATCCTCCCTCTATCCTCTGTCTCCTCTCCTTTTATCTATCATCTCTGACTCCTCTACTTGTATCAATCCTCTCTGCCTCCTCTATATCCTTCCTCTATCCCCTCTTTCTCCTTTACATCCACCCACTATCCTCTCTGTCTCCTCTCCTTGTATCTATCATCTCAGGCTCCTCTATTTCCTACAACTATCAACTCTGCGTCCTCTATATCCACTCTGTCCTCTGTCTCCTTTCCTTGTCTCTATAACCTCTGTCTCCTCTATATCCTCCCTCTATCCTCTCTGTAATCTCTGTATCCTCCCTCTGTCCTCTCTTTCCTTTATATCCTCTGTCGAACTTCTCGGTCTCCTCTATATTCTCCCTCTGTCCTCTCTGTCTCCTCTATATCCTCCCTTTATCCTCTACGTTTACTCTATATCCTCCCTCTATCATCTCTCTCTCCTCTATTTCCTTCCTCTATCCTCTCTATATCCTTCGCTATCCTCTCTGTCTCCACTATATTATTCCTCTATCTACTCTGTCTCCTCTATATCCTCCATCAACCATCTGTCTCCTCTATATCCTCCCTCTATCATCTCTGACTCCTTTATATCCTCCCTCTATCCTATCTGTCTCCTCTCCTTGTCACTCTCATGTCTGTCCCCTCTATATCCTCACTCTATCCTCTGTCTGTTCTATATCCTCCCTCTATCCTCTCCGTATCCTCTCCTTGTCTCTATCCTCTCTGTCTCTTCTATATTTTCCTCTATCCTCGGCGTCTACTCTATATCCTCCCTCTATCCTCTATGTCTGGCCTATATTCTCCCTCCATCCTCGGCGTCTACTCTATATCCTTCCTCTATCCTCTCTGTCTCCTCATTATCCTCCCTCTATTTTCTCTGCCTCCTTTATATACTCCCTCTATCCTCTCTGTTTGCTCTATATCCTCCCTCTATCCTCTCTGTTTCCTGTTTATCCCTTGTCTATCTTCTCTGTCTCATGAATATCCGCCCCTTCATCCTCTCCATCTCCTATATATCCTCCCTCTAGCCTCTATTTCCTCCCTATGTCTTCTGTGTCCCCTATATTCTCCCTCTATCCTCTCTGTCAGCTCTATATCCTCCCTTTATCCTCTATATTCTCCCTCTATCCTCTCTGCCTCCTCTATATCATTCCTCAATCCTTTCTGTCTCCTCTATATCCTCCCTCTATCCTCTCTTTCGCCTCTATATCCACCCTCTGTCCTCTGTCTCCTTTCCTTGTCTCTATAATCTCTGTCTCCTCTATATCCTCCCTCTATATTCTCTGTCTCTTCTTTATCATCCCTCAATCCTCTCTGCCTCATCGCCTTGTCTCTATCCTCTCTCCCCTCTTTATCCTCCCTCTATCCTCTGTCTCCTCTATCCTCTCTGCCTCCTCTATATCATTCCTCTGTCCTCTCTGTCTCCTCTATATCCTCCCTCTATCCTCTCTTTCGCCTCTATATCCACCCTCTGTCCTGTTTCCTTTCCTTGTCTCTATAATCTCTGTCTCCTCTATATCCTCCCTTTATCCTCTATATTCTCCCTCAATCCTCTCTGCCTCATCTCCTTGTCTCTATCCTCTCTCCCCTCTTTATCCCCCTCTATCCTCTGTCTCCTCTATATTCTCCTCTATCCTCTCTATATCCTTCCTCTATCCTCTCTGTCTCCTCTATATACTTCCTCTATCCTCTCTGTCTCCTCTATATACTTCCTCTATCCTCTCTGTCTCCTCTATATACTTCCTCTATCCTCTCTCCTCTTTATCCTCCCTCTATCCTCTGTCTCCTCTATATCCTCCCTCTATCCTCCGTCTCCTCTACAGTATATCCTCCCTCTATCCTCCCTCTCCTCATTGTCCTCTTTCTCTCCTCCCTGTCTCTTCTTTCCCCTCCTCCCTATCTCATTCCTCCTTCCTCCCTTCCCCTCAACCCCCTTCCCACCCTTACCCTCTCCCGCTCCACCCCTTCTTTCCTCCTCACTTCCCCTCCTCCCCTCCCTTCTCTATCCTCCCCACTCCCTTCTCTCTCCCTCCCCACCCCCCTCCCTCCCCTCCCTTCTCTATCCTCCCCACTCCCCCTCCTCCCCTCCCTTCTCTCTCCTCCTCCCCACTCCCCTCCTCCCTCCTTTCTCTCTTCTCCCCATCATCCTGTTCTCCCTCTCTACCTCATCCCCCCTCTTTCGCCCATGTTGGGTGTTATCAGACAGAGAAGAGATAAGGCTGTTATCTCAGTGTGCCAGGGCTCTGACACCACGCTTTATTGCATATTAACTTCTCTCATCTTCTCATCAACTCACACAAATGCAAAATGTGGTGAATGGTTGACAGACTGTGGTGAATGGTTGACAGACTGTGGTGAATGGTTGACAGACTGTGGTGAATGGTTGACAGACTGTGGTGAATGGTTGACAGACTGTGGTGAATGGTTGACAGACTGTGGTGAATGGTTGACAGACTGTGGTGAATGGTTGACAGACTGTGGTGAATGGTTGACAGACTGTGGTGAATGGTTGACAGTCAGGTATTGGTGGGATTCAAGCTGAAAACACACCGAGGAATTTAGTTGTTTTCTTCCAAAAGACAGGTATGCAAATCACATTGTCTGATTTGGACAGAAGTGAAGCTTAAAACGAATGTTTTTTCTCGTGTTTCAGACTAAATTGTAGGTGTTTAGACAGATTTGTCATGAAAGAGAAGAACCTTTACACTGATCAGTGGAATGTTACACTGTAAGTGATTAGACAACCTACTGTTACACTAGGGGTCCTTGCCTAATTGTTCCCTAACGACACTAAGTCTATACGTTCTGTTACACTAGGGGTCCTTGCCTAATGGTTCCATAACGACACTAAATCTATACGTTCTGTTACACTAGGGGTCCTTTCCTAATGGTTCCATAACGACACTAAATCTATACGTTCTGTTACACTAGGGGTCCTTGCCTAATGGTTCCATAACGACACTAATTGTATACGTTCTGTTACACTAGGGGTCCTTTCCTAATGGTTCCATAACGACACTAAATCTATACGTTCTGTTACACTAGGGGTCCTTTCCTAATGGTTCCATAACAACACTAAGTCTATACGTTCTGTTACACAAGGGGTCCTTGCCTAATGGTTCCATAACGACACTAAGTCTATACGTTCTGTTACACTAGGGGTCCTTGCCTAATGATTCCATAACGACACTAAGTCTATACGTTCTGTTACACCAGGGGTCCTTTCCTAATGGTTCCATAACGACACTAAGTCTATACGTTCTGTTACACTGGGGTCCTTGCCTAATGGTTCCATAACGACACTAAGTCTATACGTTCTGTTACACTAGGGGTCCTTGCCTAATGGTTCCATAACGACACTAAGTCTATACGTTCTGTTACACTAGGGGTCCTTGCCTAATGATTCCATAACGACACTAAGTGTATACCTTCTGTTACACTAGGGGTCCTTGGCTTGCCTAATGGTTCCATAACAACACTAAGTCTATATGTTCTGTTACACTAGGGGTCCTTTCCTAATGGTTCCATAATTACACTAAGTCTATACGTACTGTTACACTGGGGGTCCTTGCCTAATGGTTCCATAATGACACTAAGTGTATACGTTCTGTTACACTAGGGGTCCTTGGCTTGCCTAATGGTTCCATAATTACACTAAGTCTATACGTACTGTTACACTGGGGGTCCTTGCCTAATGGTTCCATAATGACACTAAGTGTATACGTTCTGTTACACTAGGGGTCCTTGCCTAATGGTTCCATAACGACACTAAGTGTATACCTTCTGTTACACTAGGGGTCCTTGGCTTGCCTAATGGTTCCATAACAACACTAAGTCTATATGTTCTGTTACACTAGGGGTCCTTTCCTAATGGTTCCATAATTACACTAAGTCTATACGTACTGTTACACTGGGTGTCCTTGCCTAATGGTTCCATAATGACACTAAGTGTATACGTTCTGTTACACTAGGGGTCCTTGCCTAATGGTTCCATAACGACACTAAGTGTATACGTTCTGTTACACTAGGGGTCCTTTCCTAATTGTTCCATAACGACACTAAATCTATACGTTCTGTTACACTAGGGGTCCTTTCCTAATGGTTCCATAACGACACTAAGTCTATACGTTCTGTTACACTAGGGGTCCTTGCCTAATGGTTCCCTAACGACACTAAGTCTATACGTTCTGTTACACTAGGGGTCCTTGCCTAATGGTTCCATAACGACACTAAGTCTATACGTTCTGTTACACTAGGGGTCCTTGCCTAATTGTTCCCTAACGACACTAAGTCTATACGTTCTGTTACACTAGGGGTCTTTGCCTAATGGTTCCATAACGACACTAAATCTATACGTTCTGTTACACTAGGGGTCCTTTCCTAATGGTTCCATAACGACACTAAATCTATACGTTCTGTTACACTAGGGGTCCTTTCCTAATGGTTCCACAACGACACTAAGTCTATACGTTCTGTTACACTAGGGGTCCTTTCCTAATGGTTCTATAACGACACTAAGTCTATACGTTCTGTTACACTAGGGGTCCTTGCCTAATGGTTCTGTAACGACACTAAGTCTATACGTTCTGTTGCACTAGGGGTCCTTGCCTAATGGTTCCATAATGACACTAAGTCTATACGTTCTGTTACACTAGGGGTCCTTGCCTAATGGTTCCATACCGACACTAAGTCTATACGTTCTGTTACACTAGGGGTCCTTTCCTAATGGTTCTATAACGACACTAAGTCTATACGTTCTGTTACACTAGGGGTCCTTGCCTAATGGTTCTGTAACGACACTAAGTCTATACGTTCTGTTACACTAGGGGTCCTTTCCTAATGGTTCTATAACGACACTAAATCTATACGTTCTGTTACACTAGGGGTCCTTTCCTAATGGTTCCATAACGACACTAAGTCTATACGTTCTGTTACACTAGGGGTCCTTGCCTAATGGTTCCCTAACGACACTAAGTCTATACGTTCTGTTACACTAGGGGTCCTTGCCTAATGGTTCCATAACGACACTAAGTCTATACGTTCTGTTACACTAGGGGTCCTTGCCTAATTGTTCCCTAACGACACTAAGTCTATACGTTCTGTTACACTAGGGGTCCTTGCCTAATGGTTCCATAACGACACTAAATCTATACGTTCTGTTACACTAGGGGTCCTTTCCTAATGGTTCCATAACGACACTAAATCTATACGTTCTGTTACACTAGGGGTCCTTTCCTAATGGTTCCATAACGACACTAAGTCTATACGTTCTGTTACACTAGGGGTCCTTTCCTAATGGTTCTATAACGACACTAAGTCTATACGTTCTGTTACACTAGGGGTCCTTGCCTAATGGTTCTGTAAAGACACTAAGTCTATACGTTCTGTTGCACTAGGGGTCCTTGCCTAATGGTTCCATAATGACACTAAGTCTATACGTTCTGTTACACTAGGGGTCCTTGCCTAATGGTTCCATACCGACACTAAGTCTATACGTTCTGTTACACTAGGGGTCCTTTCCTAATGGTTCTATAACGACACTAAGTCTATATGTTCTGTTACACTAGGGGTCCTTGCCTAATGGTTCTGTAACGACACTAAGTCTATACGTTCTGTTACACTAGGGGTCCTTTCCTAATGGTTCTATAACGACACTAAGTCTATACGTTCTGTTACACTAGGGGTTCTTTCCTAATGGTTCCATAACGACACTAAGTCTATACGTTCTGTTACACTAGGGGTCCTTGCCTAATGGTTCCATACCGACACTAAGTCTATACGTTCTGTTACACTAGGGGTCCTTTCCTAATGGTTCTATAACGACACTAAGTCTATACGTTCTGTTACACTAGGGGTCCTTGCCTAATGGTTCTGTAACGACACTAAGTCTATACGTTCTGTTACACTAGGGGTCCTTTCCTAATGGTTCTATAACGACACTAAATCTATACGTTCTGTTACACTAGGGGTCCTTTCCTAATGGTTCCATAACGACACTAAGTCTATACGTTCTGTTACACTAGGGGTCCTTTCCTAATGGTTCCCTAACGACACTAAGTCTATACGTTCTGTTACACTAGGGGTCCTTGCCTAATGTTTCCATAACGACACTAAGTCTATACGTTCTGTTACAATAGGGGTCCTTGCCTAATTGTTCCCTAACGACACTAAGTCTATACGTTCTGTTACACTAGGGGTCCTTGCCTAATGGTTCCATAACGACACTAAATCTATACGTTCTGTTACACTAGGGGTCCTTTCCTAATGGTTCCATAACGACACTAAATCTATACGTTCTGTTACACTAGTGGTCCTTTCCTAATGGTTCCATAACGACACTAAGTCTATACGTTCTGTTACACTAGGGGTCCTTTCCTAATGGTTCTATAACGACACTAAGTCTATACGTTCTGTTACACTAGGGGTCCTTGCCTAATGGTTCTGTAAAGACACTAAGTCTATACGTTCTGTTGCACTAGGGGTCCTTGCCTAATGGTTCCATAATGACACTAAGTCTATACGTTCTGTTACACTAGGGGTCCTTGCCTAATGGTTCCATACCGACACTAAGTCTATACGTTCTGTTACACTAGGGGTCCTTGCCTAATGATTCCATAACGACACTAAGTGTATACCTTCTGTTACACTAGGGGTCCTTGGCTTGCCTAATGGTTCCATAACAACACTAAGTCTATATGTTCTGTTACACTAGGGGTCCTTTCCTAATGGTTCCATAATTACACTAAGTCTATACGTACTGTTACACTGGGGGTCCTTGCCTAATGGTTCCATAATGACACTAAGTGTATACGTTCTGTTACACTAGGGGTCCTTGGCTTGCCTAATGGTTCCATAATTACACTAAGTCTATACGTACTGTTACACTGGGGGTCCTTGCCTAATGGTTCCATAATGACACTAAGTGTATACGTTCTGTTACACTAGGGGTCCTTGCCTAATGGTTCCATAACGACACTAAGTGTATACCTTCTGTTACACTAGGGGTCCTTGGCTTGCCTAATGGTTCCATAACAACACTAAGTCTATATGTTCTGTTACACTAGGGGTCCTTTCCTAATGGTTCCATAATTACACTAAGTCTATACGTACTGTTACACTGGGTGTCCTTGCCTAATGGTTCCATAATGACACTAAGTGTATACGTTCTGTTACACTAGGGGTCCTTGCCTAATGGTTCCATAACGACACTAAGTGTATACGTTCTGTTACACTAGGGGTCCTTTCCTAATTGTTCCATAACGACACTAAATCTATACGTTCTGTTACACTAGGGGTCCTTTCCTAATGGTTCCATAACGACACTAAGTCTATACGTTCTGTTACACTAGGGGTCCTTGCCTAATGGTTCCCTAACGACACTAAGTCTATACGTTCTGTTACACTAGGGGTCCTTGCCTAATGGTTCCATAACGACACTAAGTCTATACGTTCTGTTACACTAGGGGTCCTTGCCTAATTGTTCCCTAACGACACTAAGTCTATACGTTCTGTTACACTAGGGTCTTTGCCTAATGGTTCCATAACGACACTAAATCTATACGTTCTGTTACACTAGGGGTCCTTTCCTAATGGTTCCATAACGACACTAAATCTATACGTTCTGTTACACTAGGGGTCCTTTCCTAATGGTTCCACAACGACACTAAGTCTATACGTTCTGTTACACTAGGGGTCCTTTCCTAATGGTTCTATAACGACACTAAGTCTATACGTTCTGTTACACTAGGGGTCCTTGCCTAATGGTTCTGTAACGACACTAAGTCTATACGTTCTGTTGCACTAGGGGTCCTTGCCTAATGGTTCCATAATGACACTAAGTCTATACGTTCTGTTACACTAGGGGTCCTTGCCTAATGGTTCCATACCGACACTAAGTCTATACGTTCTGTTACACTAGGGGTCCTTTCCTAATGGTTCTATAACGACACTAAGTCTATACGTTCTGTTACACTAGGGGTCCTTGCCTAATGGTTCTGTAACGACACTAAGTCTATACGTTCTGTTACACTAGGGGTCCTTTCCTAATGGTTCTATAACGACACTAAATCTATACGTTCTGTTACACTAGGGGTCCTTTCCTAATGGTTCCATAACGACACTAAGTCTATACGTTCTGTTACACTAGGGGTCCTTGCCTAATGGTTCCCTAACGACACTAAGTCTATACGTTCTGTTACACTAGGGGTCCTTGCCTAATGGTTCCATAACGACACTAAGTCTATACGTTCTGTTACACTAGGGGTCCTTGCCTAATTGTTCCCTAACGACACTAAGTCTATACGTTCTGTTACACTAGGGGTCCTTGCCTAATGGTTCCATAACGACACTAAATCTATACGTTCTGTTACACTAGGGGTCCTTTCCTAATGGTTCCATAACGACACTAAATCTATACGTTCTGTTACACTAGGGGTCCTTTCCTAATGGTTCCATAACGACACTAAGTCTATACGTTCTGTTACACTAGGGGTCCTTTCCTAATGGTTCTATAACGACACTAAGTCTATACGTTCTGTTACACTAGGGGTCCTTGCCTAATGGTTCTGTAAAGACACTAAGTCTATACGTTCTGTTGCACTAGGGGTCCTTGCCTAATGGTTCCATAATGACACTAAGTCTATACGTTCTGTTACACTAGGGGTCCTTGCCTAATGGTTCCATACCGACACTAAGTCTATACGTTCTGTTACACTAGGGTCCTTTCCTAATGGTTCTATAACGACACTAAGTCTATATGTTCTGTTACACTAGGGGTCCTTGCCTAATGGTTCTGTA
The DNA here is from genome assembly GCF_036934945.1 of Oncorhynchus masou masou. Taxonomy (NCBI): domain Eukaryota; kingdom Metazoa; phylum Chordata; class Actinopteri; order Salmoniformes; family Salmonidae; genus Oncorhynchus; species Oncorhynchus masou. The sequence goes on from NC_088222.1 coordinate 17,105,402, forward strand.
ACGACACTAAGTCTATACGTTCTGTTACACTAGGGGTCCTTTCCTAATGGTTCTATAACGACACTAAGTCTATACGTTCTGTTACACTAGGGGTTCTTTCCTAATGGTTCCATAACGACACTAAGTCTATACGTTCTGTTACACTAGGGGTCCTTGCCTAATGGTTCCATACCGACACTAAGTCTATACGTTCTGTTACACTAGGGGTCCTTTCCTAATGGTTCTATAACGACACTAAGTCTATACGTTCTGTTACACTAGGGGTCCTTGCCTAATGGTTCTGTAACGACACTAAGTCTATACGTTCTGTTACACTAGGGGTCCTTTCCTAATGGTTCTATAACGACACTAAATCTATACGTTCTGTTACACTAGGGGTCCTTTCCTAATGGTTCCATAACGACACTAAGTCTATACGTTCTGTTACACTAGGGGTCCTTTCCTAATGGTTCCCTAACGACACTAAGTCTATACGTTCTGTTACACTAGGGGTCCTTGCCTAATGTTTCCATAACGACACTAAGTCTATACGTTCTGTTACAATAGGGGTCCTTGCCTAATTGTTCCCTAACGACACTAAGTCTATACGTTCTGTTACACTAGGGGTCCTTGCCTAATGGTTCCATAACGACACTAAATCTATACGTTCTGTTACACTAGGGGTCCTTTCCTAATGGTTCCATAACGACACTAAATCTATACGTTCTGTTACACTAGTGGTCCTTTCCTAATGGTTCCATAACGACACTAAGTCTATACGTTCTGTTACACTAGGGGTCCTTTCCTAATGGTTCTATAACGACACTAAGTCTATACGTTCTGTTACACTAGGGTCCTTGCCTAATGGTTCTGTAAAGACACTAAGTCTATACGTTCTGTTGCACTAGGGGTCCTTGCCTAATGGTTCCATAATGACACTAAGTCTATACGTTCTGTTACACTAGGGGTCCTTGCCTAATGGTTCCATACCGACACTAAGTCTATACGTTCTGTTACACTAGGGGTCCTTTCCTAATGGTTCTATAACGACACTAAGTCTATATGTTCTGTTACACTAGGGGTCCTTGCCTAATGGTTCTGTAACGACACTAAGTCTATACGTTCTGTTACACTAGGGGTCCTTTCCTAATGGTTCTATAACGACACTAAGTCTATACGTTCTGTTACACTAGGGGTTCTTTCCTAATGGTTCCATAACGACACTAAGTCTATACGTTCTGTTACACTAGGGGTCCTTGCCTAATGGTTCCATAACGACACTAATTGTATAGGTTCTGTTACACTAGGGGTCCTTGCCTAATGGTTCCATAACGACACTAAATCTATACGTTCTGTTACACCAGGGGGTCCTTTCCTAATGGTTCCATAACGACACTAAGTCTATACGTTCTGTTACACTAGGGGTCCTTTCCTAATGGTTCCATAACGACACTAAGTCTATACGTTCTGTTACACTAGGGGTCCTTGCCTAATGGTTCTGTAACGACACTAAGTCTATACGTTCTGTTACACTAGGGGTTCTTTCCTAATGGTTCCATAACGACACTAAGTCTATACGTTCTGTTACACTAGGGGTCCTTGCCTAATGGTTCCATAATGACACTAATTGTATACGTTCTGTTACACTAGGGTCCTTTCCTAATGGTTCCATAACGACACTAAATCTATACGTTCTGTTACACTAGGGGTCCTTTCCTAATGGTTCCATAACGACACTAAGTCTATACGTTCTGTTACACAAGGGGTCCTTGCCTAATGGTTCCATAACGACACTAAGTCTATACGTTCTGTTACACTAGGGGTCCTTGCCTAATGATTCCATAACGACACTAAGTCTATACGTTCTGTTACACCAGGGGTCCTTTCCTAATGGTTCCATAACGACACTAAGTCTATACGTTCTGTTACACTGGGGGTCCTTGCCTAATGGTTCCATAACGACACTAAGTCTATACGTTCTGTTACACTAGGGGTCCTTTCCTAATGGTTCCATAACGACACTAAATCTATACGTTCTGTTACACTAGGGGTCCTTTCCTAATGGTTCCATAACGACACTAAGTCTATACGTTCTGTTACATAGGGGTCCTTGCCTAATGGTTCCATAACGACACTAAGTCTATACGTTCTGTTACACTAGGGGTCCTTGCCTAATGATTCCATAACGACACTAAGTCTATACGTTCTGTTACACCAGGGGTCCTTTCCTAATGGTTCCATAACGACACTAAGTCTATACGTTCTGTTACACTGGGGGTCCTTGCCTAATGGTTCCATAACGACACTAAGTCTATACGTTCTGTTACACTAGGGGTCCTTGCCTAATGGTTCCATAACGACACTAAGTCTATACGTTCTGTTACACTAGGGGTCCTTGCCTAATGGTTCCCTAACGACACTAAGTCTATACGTTCTGTTACACTAGGGGTCCTTGCCTAATGGTTCCATAACGACACTAAGTCTATACGTTCTGTTACACTAGGGGTCCTTGCCTAATTGTTCCCTAACGACACTAAGTCTATACGTTCTGTTACACTAGGGGTCTTTGCCTAATGGTTCCATAACGACACTAAATCTATACGTTCTGTTACACTAGGGGTCCTTTCCTAATGGTTCCATAACGACACTAAATCTATACGTTCTGTTACACTAGGGGTCCTTTCCTAATGGTTCCATAACGACACTAAGTCTATACGTTCTGTTACACTAGGGGTCCTTTCCTAATGGTTCTATAACGACACTAAGTCTATACGTTCTGTTACACTAGGGGTCCTTGCCTAATGGTTCTGTAACGACACTAAGTCTATACGTTCTGTTGCACTAGGGGTCCTTGCCTAATGGTTCCATAATGACACTAAGTCTATACGTTCTGTTACACTAGGGGTCCTTGCCTAATGGTTCCATACCGACACTAAGTCTATACGTTCTGTTACACTAGGGGTCCTTTCCTAATGGTTCTATAACGACACTAAGTCTATGTTCTGTTACACTAGGGGTCCTTGCCTAATGGTTCTGTAACGACACTAAGTCTATACGTTCTGTTACACTAGGGGTCCTTTCCTAATGGTTCTATAACGACACTAAATCTATACGTTCTGTTACACTAGGGGTCCTTTCCTAATGGTTCCATAACGACACTAAGTCTATACGTTCTGTTACACTAGGGGTCCTTGCCTAATGGTTCTATAACGACACTAAGTCTATACGTTCTGTTACACTAGGGGTCCTTGCCTAATGGTTCCATAATGACACTAAGTCTATACGTTCTGTTACACTAGGGGTCCTTGCCTAATGGTTCCATACCGACACTAAGTCTATACGTTCTGTTACACTAGGGGTCCTTTCCTAATGGTTCTATAACGACACTAAGTCTATACGTTCTGTTACACTAGGGGTCCTTGCCTAATGGTTCTGTAACGACACTAAGTCTATACGTTCTGTTACACTAGGGGTCCTTTCCTAATGGTTCTATAACGACACTAAATCTATACGTTCTGTTACACTAGGGGTCCTTTCCTAATGGTTCCATAACGACACTAAGTCTATACGTTCTGTTACACTAGGGGTCCTTGCCTAATGGTTCCCTAACGACACTAAGTCTATACGTTCTGTTACACTAGGGGTCCTTGCCTAATGGTTCCATAACGACACTAAGTCTATACGTTCTGTTACACTAGGGGTCCTTGCCTAATTGTTCCCTAACGACACTAAGTCTATACGTTCTGTTACACTAGGGGTCCTTGCCTAATGGTTCCATAACGACACTAAATCTATACGTTCTGTTACACTAGGGGTCCTTTCCTAATGGTTCCATAACGACACTAAATCTATACGTTCTGTTACACTAGGGGTCCTTTCCTAATGGTTCCATAACGACACTAAGTCTATACGTTCTGTTACACTAGGGGTCCTTTCCTAATGGTTCTATAACGACACTAAGTCTATACGTTCTGTTACACTAGGGGTCCTTGCCTAATGGTTCTGTAACGACACTAAGTCTATACGTTCTGTTACACTAGGGGTTCTTTCCTAATGGTTCCATAACGACACTAAGTCTATACGTTCTGTTACACTAGGGGTCCTTGCCTAATGGTTCCATCCTAATTGTTGCGTTCTGTTACATGGTCCTTTCCTAATGGTTCCATAACGACACTAAATCTATACGTTCTGTTACACTAGGGGTCCTTTCCTAATGGTTCCATAACGACACTAAGTCTATACGTTCTGTTACACAAGGGGTCCTTGCCTAATGGTTCCATAACGACACTAAGTCTATACGTTCTGTTACACTAGGGGTCCTTGCCTAATGATTCCATAACGACACTAAGTCTATACGTTCTGTTACACCAGGGGTCCTTTCCTAATGGTTCCATAACGACACTAAGTCTATACGTTCTGTTACACTGGGGGTCCTTGCCTAATGGTTCCATAACGACACTAAGTCTATACGTTCTGTTACACTAGGGGTCCTTGCCTAATGGTTCCATAACGACACTAAGTCTATACGTTCTGTTACACTAGGGGTCCTTGCCTAATGGTTCCATAACGACACTAAATCTATACGTTCTGTTACACTAGGGGTCCTTTCCTAATGGTTCCATAACGACACTAAATCTATACGTTCTGTTACACTAGGGGTCCTTTCCTAATGGTTCCATAACGACACTAAGTCTATACGTTCTGTTACACTAGGGGTCCTTGCCTAATGGTTCTGTAACGACACTAAGTCTATACGTTCTGTTACACTAGGGGTCCTTTGCCTAATGGTTCCATAATGACACTAAGTCTATACGTTCTGTTACACTAGGGGTCCTGCCTTAATGGTTCCATACCGACACTAAGTCTATACGTTCTGTTACACTAGGGGTCCTTTCCTAATGGTTCTATAACGACACTAAGTCTATACGTTCTGTTACACTAGGGGTCCTTGCCTAATGGTTCTGTAACGACACTAAGTCTATACGTTCTGTTACACTAGGGGTCCTTTCCTAATGGTTCTATAACGACACTAAATCTATACGTTCTGTTACACTAGGGGTCCTTTCCTAATGGTTCCATAACGACACTAAGTCTATACGTTCTGTTACACTAGGGGTCCTTGCCTAATGGTTCCATAACGACACTAAGTCTATACGTTCTGTTACACTAGGGGTCCTTGCCTAATGGTTCCATAATGACACTAAGTCTATACGTTCTGTTACACTAGGGGTCCTTGCCTAATGGTTCCATAATGGTTCCTAGGGGTCCTTTCCTAATGGTTCTATAACGACACTAAGTCTATACGTTCTGTTACACTAGGGGTCCTTGCCTAATGGTTCTGTAACGACACTAAGTCTATACGTTCTGTTACACTAGGGGTCCTTTCCTAATGGTTCCATAACGACACTAAATCTATACGTTCTGTTACACTAGGGGTCCTTTCCTAATGGTTCCATAACGACACTAAGTCTATACGTTCTGTTACACTAGGGGTCCTTGCCTAATGGTTCCCTAACGACACTAAGTCTATACGTTCTGTTACACTAGGGGTCCTTGCCTAATGGTTCCATAACGACACTAAGTCTATACGTTCTGTTACACTAGGGGTCCTTGCCTAATTGTTCCCTAACGACACTAAGTCTATACGTTCTGTTACACTAGGGGTCCTTGCCTAATGGTTCCATAACGACACTAAATCTATACGTTCTGTTACACTAGGGGTCCTTTCCTAATGGTTCCATAACGACACTAAATCTATACGTTCTGTTACACTAGGGGTCCTTTCCTAATGGTTCCATAACGACACTAAGTCTATACGTTCTGTTACACTAGGGGTCCTTTCCTAATGGTTCTATAACGACACTAAGTCTATACGTTCTGTTACACTAGGGGTCCTTGCCTAATGGTTCTGTAAAGACACTAAGTCTATACGTTCTGTTGCACTAGGGGTCCTTGCCTAATGGTTCCATAATGACACTAAGTCTATACGTTCTGTTACACTAGGGGTCCTTGCCTAATGGTTCCATACCGACACTAAGTCTATACGTTCTGTTACACTAGGGGTCCTTTCCTTGGCCTAATAAGTCTATATGTTCCATAGGGGTCCTTGCCTAATGGTTCTGTAACGACACTAAGTCTATACGTTCTGTTACACTAGGGTCCTTTCCTAATGGTTCTATAACGACACTAAGTCTATACGTTCTGTTACATGGTTCTTTCCTAATGGTTCCATAACGACACTAAGTCTATACGTTCTGTTACACTAGGGGTCCTTGCCTAATGGTTCCATAACGACACTAATTGTATACGTTCTGTTACACTAGGGGTCCTTTGCCTAATGGTTCCATAACGACACTAAATCTATACGTTCTGTTACACTAGGGGTCCTTTCCTAATGGTTCCATAACGACACTAAGTCTATACGTTCTGTTACACTAGGGGTCCTTTCCTAATGGTTCCATAACGACACTAAGTCTATACGTTCTGTTACACTAGGGGTCCTTTCCTAATGGTTCCATAACGACACTAAGTCTATACGTTCTGTTACACTAGGGGTCCTTTCCTAATGGTTCTATAACGACACTAAGTCTATACGTTCTGTTACACTAGGGGTCCTTGCCTAATGGTTCTGTAACGACACTAAGTCTATACGTTCTGTTGCACTAGGGGTCCTTGCCTAATGGTTCCATAATGACACTAAGTCTATACGTTCTGTTACACTAGGGGTCCTTGCCTAATGGTTCCATACCGACACTAAGTCTATACGTTCTGTTACACTAGGGGTCCTTTCCTAATGGTTCTATAACGACACTAAGTCTATACGTTCTGTTACACTAGGGGTCCTTGCCTAATGGTTCTGTAACGACACTAAGTCTATACGTTCTGTTACACTAGGGGTCCTTTCCTAATGGTTCTATAACGACACTAAATCTATACGTTCTGTTACACTAGGGGTCCTTTCCTAATGGTTCCATAACGACACTAAGTCTATACGTTCTGTTACACTAGGGGTCCTTTCCTAATGGTTCCCTAACGACACTAAGTCTATACGTTCTGTTACACTAGGGGTCCTTGCCTAATGGTTCCATAACGACACTAAGTCTATACGTTCTGTTACACTAGGGGTCCTTGCCTAATTGTTTCCATAAGTCTATACGTTCGTTACACTAGGGGTCCTTGCCTAATGGTTCCATAAATCTATACGTTCTGTTACACTAGGGGTCCTTTCCTAATGGTTCCATAACGACACTAAATCTATACGTTCTGTTACACTAGTGGTCCTTTCCTAATGGTTCCATAACGACACTAAGTCTATACGTTCTGTTACACTAGGGGTCCTTTCCTAATGGTTCTATAACGACACTAAGTCTATACGTTCTGTTACACTAGGGGTCCTTGCCTAATGGTTCTGTAAAGACACTAAGTCTATACGTTCTGTTGCACTAGGGGTCCTTGCCTAATGGTTCCATAATGACACTAAGTCTATACGTTCTGTTACACTAGGGGTCCTTGCCTAATGGTTCCATACCGACACTAAGTCTATACGTTCTGTTACACTAGGGGTCCTTTCCTAATGGTTCTATAACGACACTAAGTCTATATGTTCTGTTACACTAGGGGTCCTTGCCTAATGGTTCCATAACGTTCTGTTACACTAGGGTCCTTTCCTAATGGTTCTATGTTACACTAGGGGTCCTTTCCTAATGGTTCCATAACGACACTAAGTCTATACGTTCTGTTACACTAGGGGTCCTTGCCTAATGGTTCCATAACGACACTAATTGTATAGGTTCTGTTACACTAGGGGTCCTTTGCCTAATGGTTCCATAACGACACTAAATCTATACGTTCTGTTACACCAGGGGTCCTTTCCTAATGGTTCCATAACGACACTAAGTCTATACGTTCTGTTACACTAGGGGTCCTTTCCTAATGGTTCCATAACGACACTAAGTCTATACGTTCTGTTACACTAGGGGTCCTTGCCTAATGGTTCTGTAACGACACTAAGTCTATATGCTCTGTTACACTAGGGGTTCTTTCCTAATGGTTCCATAACGACACTAAGTCTATACGTTCTGTTACACTAGGGGTCCTTTCCTAATGGTTCCATAACGACACTAATTGTATACGTTCTGTTACACTAGGGGTCCTTTCCTAATGGTTCCATAACGACACTAAATCTATACGTTCTGTTACACTAGGGGTCCTTTCCTAATGGTTCCATAACGACACTAAGTCTATACGTTCTGTTACACAAGGGGTCCTTGCCTAATGGTTCCATAACGACACTAAGTCTATACGTTCTGTTACACTAGGGGTCCTTGCCTAATGATTCCATAACGACACTAAGTCTATACGTTCTGTTACACCAGGGGTCCTTTCCTAATGGTTCCATAACGACACTAAGTCTATACGTTCTGTTACACTGGGGGTCCTTGCCTAATGGTTCCATAACGACACTAAGTCTATACGTTCTGTTACACTAGGGGTCCTTGCCTAATGGTTCCATAACGACACTAAGTCTATACGTTCTGTTACACTAGGGGTCCTTGCCTAATGATTCCATAACGACACTAAGTCTATACGTTCTGTTACACTAGGGTCCTTTTGCCTAATGGTTCCATAACAACACTAAGTCTATATGTTCTGTTACACTAGGGGTCCTTTCCTAATGGTTCCATAATTACACTAAGTCTATAACAGTTACACTGGGGGTCCTTGCCTAATGGTTCCATAATGACACTAAGTGTATACGTTCTGTTACACTAGGGGTCCTTGCCTAATGGTTCCATAACGACACTAAGTGTATACGTTCTGTTACACTAGGGGTCCTTTCCTAATGGTTCCATAACGACACTAAATCTATACGTTCTGTTACACTAGGGGTCCTTTCCTAATGGTTCCATAACGACACTAAGTCTATACGTTCTGTTACACTAGGGGTCCTTGCCTAATGGTTCCATAACGACACTAAGTCTATATGTTCTGTTACACTAGGGTCCTTGCCTAATTGTTCCCTAACGACACTAAGTCTATACGTTCTGTTACACTAGGGGTCCTTGCCTAATGGTTCCATAACGACACTAAATCTATACGTTCTGTTACACTAGGGGTCCTTTCCGAATGGTTCCATAACGACACTAAATCTATACGTTCTGTTACACTAGGGGTCCTTTCCTAATGGTTCCATAACGACACTAAGTCTATACGTTCTGTTACACTAGGGGTCCTTTCCTAATTTACATTTACATTTAAGTCATTTAGCAGAATCCAGAGCGTTACAAATTGGTGATGGTTCTATAACGACACTAAGTCTATACGTTCTGTTACACTAGGGGTCCTTGCCTAATGGTTCCATACCGACACTAAGTCTATACGTTCTGTTACACTAGGGGTCCTTTCCTAATGGTTCTATAACGACACTAAGTCTATACGTTCTGTTACACTAGGGGTCCTTGCCTAATGGTTCTGTAACGACACTAAGTCTATACGATCTGTTACACTAGGGGTCCTTTCCTAATGGTTCTATAACGACACTAAATCTATACGTTCTGTTACACTAGGGGTTCTTTCCTAATGGTTCCATAACGACACTAAGTCTATACGTTCTGTTACACTAGGGGTCCTTGCCTAATGGTTCCATAACGACACTAATTGTATACGTTCTGTTACACTAGGGGTCCTTGCCTAATGGTTCCATAACGACACTAAATCTATACGTTCTGTTACACTAGGGGTCCTTTCCTAATGGTTCCATAACGACACTAAGTCTATACGTTCTGTTACACTAGGGGTTCTTTCCTAATGGTTCCATAACGACACTAAGTCTATACGTTCTGTTACACTAGGGGTCCTTGCCTAATGGTTCCATAACGACACTAATTGTATACGTTCTGTTACACTAGGGGTCCTTTCCTAATGGTTCCATAACGACACTAAATCTATACGTTCTGTTACACTAGGGGTCCTTTCCTAATGGTTCCATAACGACACTAAGTCTATACGTTCTGTTACACAAGGGGTCCTTGCCTAATGGTTCCATAACGACACTAAGTCTATACGTTCTGTTACACTAGGGGTCCTTGCCTAATGATTCCATAACGACACTAAGTCTATACGTTCTGTTACACCAGGGGTCCTTTCCTAATGGTTCCATAAAGACACTAAGTCTATACGTTCTGTTACACTGGGGTCCTTGCCTAATGGTTCCATAATGACACTAAGTCTATACGCTCTGTTACACAAGGGGTCCTTGCCTAATGGTTCCATAACGACACTAAGTCTATACGTTCTGTTACACTAGGGGTCCTTGCCTAATGATTCCATAACGACACTAAGTGTATACCTTCTGTTACACTAGGGGTCCTTGGCTTGCCTAATGGTTCCATAACGACACTAAGTCTATACGTTCTGTTACACTAGGGGTCCTTGCCTAATGATTCCATAACGACACTAAGTGTATACCTTCTGTTACACTAGGGTCCTTGGCTTGCCTAATGGTTCCATAACAACACTAAGTCTATATGTTCTGTTACACTAGGGGTCCTTTCCTAATGGTTCCATAATTACACTAAGTCTATACGTTCTGTTACACTGGGGGTCCTTGCCTAATGGTTCCATAATTACACTAAGTCTATACGTTCTGTTACACTAGGGGTCCTTGCCTAATGGTTCCATAATTACACTAAGTGTATACGTTCTGTTACACTAGGGGTCCTTGCCTAATGGTTCCATAACGACACTAAGTGTATACCTTCTGTTACACTAGGGGTCCTTTTGCCTAATGGTTCCATAACAACACTAAGTCTATATGTTCTGTTACACTAGGGGTCCTTTCCTAATGGTTCCATAATTACACAAAGTCTATACGTACTGTTACACTGGGGGTCCTTGCCTAATGGTTCCATAATTACACTAAGTGTATACGTTCTGTTACACTAGGGGTCCTTGCCTAATGGTTCCATAACGACACTAAGTGTATACGTTCTGTTACACTAGGGGTCCTTTCCTAATGGTTCCATAACGACACTAAATCTATACGTTCTGTTACACTAGGGTCCTTTCCTAATGGTTCCATAACGACACTAAGTCTATACGTTCTGTTACACTAGGGGTCCTTGCCTAATGGTTCCCTAACGACACTAAGTCTATACGTTCTGTTACACTAGGGTCCTTGCCTAATGGTTCCATAACGACACTAAGTCTATACGTTCTGTTACACTAGGGGTCCTTGCCTAATTGTTCCCTAACGACACTAAGTCTATACGTCTGTTACACTAGGGGTCCTTGCCTAATGGTTCCATAACGACACTAAATCTATACGTTCTGTTACACTAGGGGTCCTTTCCTAATGATTCCATAACGACACTAAATCTATACGTTCTGTTACACTAGGGGTCCTTTCCTAATGGTTCCATAACGACACTAAGTCTATACGTTCTGTTACACTAGGGGTCCTTTCCTAATGGTTCTATAACGACACTAAGTCTATACGTTCTGTTACACTAGGGTCCTTGCCTAATGGTTCTGTAACGACACTAAGTCTATACGTTCTGTTACACTAGGGGTCCTTGCCTAATGGTTCCATAACGACACTAAGTGTATACGTTCTGTTACACTAGGGTCCTTTCCTAATGGTTCCATAACGACACTAAGTCTATACGTTCTGTTACACTAGGGTCCTTGCCTAATGGTTCCCTAACGACACTAAGTCTATACGTTCTGTTACACTAGGGGTCCTTTGCCTAATGGTTCCATTAAGTCTTTACGTTCTGTTACACTAGGGTCCTTGCCTAATTGTTCCCTAACGACACTAAGTCTATACGTTCTGTTACACTAGGGGTCCTTGCCTAATGGTTCCATAACGACACTAAGTGTATACGTTCTGTTACACTAGGGGTCCTTTCCTAATGGTTCCATAACGACACTAAATCTATACGTTCTGTTACACTAGGGGTCCTTTCCTAATGGTTCCATAACGACACTAAGTCTATACGTTCTGTTACACTAGGGTCCTTTCCTAATGGTTCTATAACGACACTAAGTCTATACGTTCTGTTACACTAGGGGTCCTTGCCTAATGGTTCTGTAACGACACTAAGTCTATACGTTCTGTTGCACTAGGGTCCTTGCCTAATGGTTCCATAATGACACTAAGTCTATACGTTCTGTTACACTAGGGGTCCTTTCCTAATGGTTCTATAACGACTCTAAGTCTATACGTTCTGTTACACTAGGGGTCCTTGCCTAATGGTTCTGTAACGACACTAAGTCTATACGTTCTGTTACACTAGGGGTCCTTTCCTAATGGTTCTATAACGACACTAAGTCTATACGTTCTGTTACACTAGGGGTCCTTGCCTAATGGTTCCATAACGACACTAATTGTATACGTTCTGTTACACTAGGGGTCCTTTCCTAATGGTTCCATAACGACACTAAATCTATACGTTCTGTTACACTAGGGGTCCTTGCCTAATGGTTCCATAATGACACTAAGTCTATACGTTCTGTTACACTAGGGGTCCTTTCCTAATGGTTCTATAACGACACTAAGTCTATATGTTCTGTTACACTAGGGGTCCTTTCCTAATGGTTCCATAACGACACTAAATCTATACGTTCTGTTACACTAGGGGTCCTTGCCTAATGGTTCCATAATGACACTAAGTCTATACGTTCTGTTACACTAGGGGTCCTTTCCTAATGGTTCCATAACGACACTAAGTCTATACTTTCTGTTACACTAGGGGTCCTTGCCTAATGGTTCCATAATGACACTAAGTCTATACGTTCTGTTACACTAGGGGGTCCTTTCCTAATGGTTCTATAACGACACTAAGTCTACGTTCTGTTACACTAGGGGTCCTTGCCTAATGGTTCTGTAACGACACTAAGTCTATACGTTCTGTTACATCAGGGGTCCTTGCCTAATGGTTCTATGTACTAAGTCCATACGTTCTGTTACATCAGGGGTCCTTTCCTAATGATTCCATAACGACACTAAGTCTATATGTTCTGTTACACTAGGGTTACTTGCCTAATGGTTACATAATGACACTAAGTCTATACGTTCTGTTACACTAGGGGTCCTTGCCTAATGGTTCCATAACGACACTAAGTCTATACGTTCTGTTACACTCTAGGGGTCCTTTCCTAATGGTTCCATAACGACACTAAGTCTATACGTTCTGTTACACTAGGGATCCTTGCCTAATGGTTCCATACAATGACACTAAGTCTATATGTTCTGTTACACTAGGGGTACTTGCCTAATGGTTACATAATGACACTAAGTCTATACGTTCTATTACACTAGGGGTCCTTGCCTAATTGTTCCATAACGACACTAAGTCTATACGTTCTGTTACACTAGGGGTCCTTTCCTAATGGTCCCATAACGACGCTAAGTCTATACGTTCTGTTACACTAGGGGTCCTTGCCTAATGGTTCCATAACGACACTAATTGTATACGTTCTGTTACACTAGGGGTCCTTTCCTAATGGTTCCATAACGACACTAAATCTATACGTTCTGTTACACTAGGGGTCCTTTCCTAATGGTTCCATAACGACACTAAGTCTATACGTTCTGTTACACAAGGGGTCCTTGCCTAATGGTTCCATAACGACACTAAGTCTATACGTTCTGTTACACTAGGGGTCCTTGCCTAATGATTCCATAACGACACTAAGTCTATACGTTCTGTTACACCAGGGGTCCTTTCCTAATGGTTCCATAACGACACTAAGTCTATACGTTCTGTTACACTGGGTCCTTGCCTAATGGTTCCATAATGACACTAGTCTATACGTTCTGTTACACAAGGGGTCCTTGCCTAATGGTTCCATAACGACACTAAGTCTATACGTTCTGTTACACTAGGGGTCCTTGCCTAATGATTCCATAACGACACTAAGTGTATACCTTCTGTTACACTAGGGGTCCTTGGTTTGCCTAATGGTTCCATAACGACACTAAGTCTATACGTTCTGTTACACTAGGGGTCCTTGCCTAATGATTCCATAACGACACTAAGTGTATACCTTCTGTTACACTAGGGGTCCTTGGCTTGCCTAATGGTTCCATAACAACACTAAGTCTATATGTTCTGTTACACTAGGGGTCCTTTCCTAATGGTTCCATAATTACACTAAGTCTATACGTACTGTTACACTGGGGTCCTTGCCTAATGGTTCCATAATTACACTAAGTCTATACGTTCTGTTACACTAGGGGTCCTTGCCTAATGGTTCCATAATTACACTAAGTGTATACGTTCTGTTACACTAGGGGTCCTTGCCTAATGGTTCCATAACGACACTAAGTGTATACCTTCTGTTACACTAGGGGTCCTTGGCTTGCCTAATGGTTCCATAACAACACTAAGTCTATATGTTCTGTTACACTAGGGGTCCTTTCCTAATGGTTCCATAATTACACAAAGTCTATACGTACTGTTACACTGGGGGTCCTTGCCTAATGGTTCCATAATTACACTAAGTGTATACGTTCTGTTACACTAGGGGTCCTTGCCTAATGGTTCCATAACGACACTAAGTGTATACGTTCTGTTACACTAGGGGTCCTTTCCTAATGGTTCCATACGACACTAAATCTATACGTTCTGTTACACTAGGGGTCCTTTCCTAATGGTTCCATAACGACACTAAGTCTATACGTTCTGTTACACTAGGGGTCCTTGCCTAATGGTTTCTAACGACACTAAATCTATACGTTCTGTTACACTAGGGGTCCTTGCCTAATGGTTCCATAACGACACTAAGTCTATACGTTCTGTTACACTAGGGGTCCTTGCCTAATTGTTCCCCTAACGACACTAAGTCTATACGTTCTGTTACACTAGGGGTCCTTGCCTAATGGTTCCATAACGACACTAAATCTATACGTTCTGTTACACTAGGGTCCTTTCCTAATGATTCCATAACGACACTAAATCTATACGTTCTGTTACACTAGGGGTCCTTTCCTAATGGTTCCATAAGACACTAAGTCTATCGTTCTGTTACACTAGGGGTCCTTTCCTAATGGTTCTATAACGACACTAAGTCTATACGTTCTGTTACACTAGGGGTCCTTGCCTAATGGTTCTGTAACGACACTAAGTCTATACGTT
Source organism: Oncorhynchus masou masou (assembly GCF_036934945.1). Classification (NCBI taxonomy): domain Eukaryota; kingdom Metazoa; phylum Chordata; class Actinopteri; order Salmoniformes; family Salmonidae; genus Oncorhynchus; species Oncorhynchus masou. The sequence continues at coordinate 17,120,521 of NC_088222.1, forward strand.
CTGTTACACTAGGGGTCCTTGCCTAATGGTTCCATAACGACACTAAGTGTATACGTTCTGTTACACTAGGGGTCCTTTCCTAATGGTTCCATAACGACACTAAGTCTATACGTTCTGTTACACTAGGGGTCCTTGCCTAATGGTTCCTAACGACACTAAGTCTATACGTTCTGTTACACTAGGGTCCTTTGCCTAATGGTTCCATAACGACACTAAGTCTTTACGTTCTGTTACACTAGGGGTCCTTGCCTAATTGTTCCCTAACGACACTAAGTCTATACGTTCTGTTACACTAGGGGTCCTTGCCTAATGGTTCCATAACGACACTAAGTGTATACGTTCTGTTACACTAGGGGTCCTTTCCTAATGGTTCCATAACGACACTAAATCTATACGTTCTGTTACACTAGGGTCCTTTCCTAATGGTTCCATAACGACACTAAGTCTATACGTTCTGTTACACTAGGGGTCCTTTCCTAATGGTTCTATAACGACACTAAGTCTATACGTTCTGTTACACTAGGGGTCCTTGCCTAATGGTTCTTTAACGACACTAAGTCTATACGTTCTGTTGCACTAGGGGTCCTTGCCTAATGGTTCCATAATGACACTAAGTCTATACGTTCTGTTACACTAGGGGTCCTTTCCTAATGGTTCTATAACGACTCTAAGTCTATACGTTCTGTTACACTAGGGGTCCTTGCCTAATGGTTCTGTAACGACACTAAGTCTATACGTTCTGTTACACTAGGGGTCCTTTCCTAATGGTTCTATAACGACACTAAGTCTATACGTTCTGTTACACTAGGGGTCCTTGCCTAATGGTTCCATAACGACACTAATTGTATACGTTCTGTTACACTAGGGGTCCTTTCCTAATGGTTCCATAACGACACTAAATCTATACGTTCTGTTACACTAGGGGTCCTTGCCTAATGGTTCCATAATGACACTAAGTCTATACGTTCTGTTACACTAGGGGTCCTTTCCTAATGGTTCTATAACGACACTAAGTCTATACGTTCTGTTACACTAGGGTCCTTTCCTAATGGTTCCATAACGACACTAAATCTATACGTTCTGTTACACTAGGGGTCCTTGCCTAATGGTTCCATAATGACACTAAGTCTATACGTTCTGTTACACTAGGGGTCCTTTCCTAATGGTTCCATAACGACACTAAGTCTATACTTTCTGTTACACTAGGGGTCCTTGCCTAATGGTTCCATAATGACACTAAGTCTATACGTTCTGTTACACTAGGGGTCCTTTCCTAATGGTTCTATAACGACACTAAGTCTATACGTTCTGTTACACTAGGGGTCCTTGCCTAATGGTTCTGTAACGACACTAAGTCTATACGTTCTGTTACATCAGGGGTCCTTGCCTAATGGTTCTATAACGACACTAAGTCTATACGTTCTGTTACATCAGGGGTCCTTTCCTAATGATTCCATAACGACACTAAGTCTATATGTTCTGTTACACTAGGGTTACTTGCCTAATGGTTACATAATGACACTAAGTCTATACGTTCTGTTACACTAGGGGTCCTTGCCTAATGGTTCCATAACGACACTAAGTCTATACGTTCTGTTACACTCTAGGGGTCCTTTCCTAATGGTTCCATAACGACACTAAGTCTATACGTTCTGTTACACTAGGATCCTTGCCTAATGGTTCCATACCGACACTAAGTCTATATGTTCTGTTACACTAGGGGTACTTGCCTAATGGTTACATAATGACACTAAGTCTATACGTTCTATTACACTAGGGGTCCTTGCCTAATTGTTCCATAACGACACTAAGTCTATACGTTCTGTTACACTAGGGGTCCTTTCCTAATGGTCCCATAACGACGCTAAGTCTATACGTTCTGGTTACACTAGGGGTCCTTTCCTAATGGTCCCATAACGACACTAAGTCTATATGTTCTGTTACACTAGGGGGTACTTGCCTAATGGTTACATAATGACACTAAGTCTATACGTTCTGTTACACTAGGGGTCCTTGCCTAATTGTTCCATACCGACACTAAGTCTATACGTTCTGTTACACTAGGGGTCCTTTCCTAATGGTCCCATAACGACGCTAAGTCTATACGTTCCCTGTTACACTAGGGGTCTTTTCCTAATGGTTCCATATACGTTCTGTTACACTAGGGGTC